>NC_072427.2:113035000-113335000 GCF_028878055.3 Symphalangus syndactylus
GCCCTCTGTTAATACTCAAATTTCTTCCATTACTTCTTTCTTTTCTACCTTTTTCTTTTTTCTTTTCTCTTTCACATTCTTTTCTTCCTTTCTTCCTTTTTCTTTCTCTTTTCTTTCTGCTCTTTTTTCTTTTCCTTTTCTTTCCTTTATCTCCTCCCTCCCTTCCTCTTTTTTCCTTTCTTCCTTCTTTCCTTTTTTCTCTCCTTCCTTCCCTCCTTTTTTCTTTCCCTCCAGTTTTTCCAGACTCTCAAAATTCTCCCATGCTAATCACTTTTTAAAATCTGTAATGAGAAAAAAAATTGACTAAGATTTTGGATTATCTTTTCTATTTCTTGTAATAATCTGTCACCAACTTAAAATGTGAACAGTGCATTTGGAAGTATCATAATGAGCTACTGCTTTTTTTTTTTAATTCAAACACTTAACCTGCCACAAATAGCAACTATTGATTAGAATGTCTTTCCCAGAAATGTTAGTCATCCTTTGTAATTAATTACTGCTATTTGCATCAGGCCATCAATGCAAAGCACAGCAATATATATCATATATTCATTTTTACTAATTATTCCTTCAACATATTCATTAATAATAAGTAATACCATGACTTATGTCTTTCTATGAAATAATCAAAATAGTCTATCTTTATTTCATATTTTTCTGTGCCAAGTGCTGCTCTGAGTACTTTGGATACAATAATTCATTTCATCCTCAAAATGAAATTATAAGTTGGTAATTTTTATACACTTTCTTTTAATATATTTGGAAACTAAAATTTAGAGAAGCTAAGAAACTTGCCAAAAATTACATAACAGCTAAATTGTATTTAAACCCCACTGCATGAGTCTATAAAAAATGTGTACGGTCTACTCCTCCAGGAATATATATGTATGCATGTTAAAATAACTTATATATGAGTACTGATACTATCAGAAGCTCAGTCTCAGTAGAAGGTGTGAAATCAGAAAGTGGGAATTAGACTAATGTTAAAAGATTACCTTGCATAGGAAACATTATTAGGGTATCTTGGATAAACCTGGAAGAAGGTGAATGGGATATGATAGCCAGGAGGATTAATAAGAAGTAGTGTTACTTCCAGGCCATTTCATCTAAGGAGTAGGCGAGAGTAGAGGTACAGACTTCACAGTCAGGCTTTGCCAGGCTTGTGAATGATAGTCCTGGTGGCAAAATGGTGAACCGAACTGACTAGATAAGGGAGACGGGAAGTAATATCTCCAGAAATCCTAACAGCAAGTGAAAAAGAAAATCAGTCAGCCTAATCACTGTGAAATAAGAAGAGAAAAATATAACAGACATTCTTATCAGAAAAAACTTTTATGTAATCCAATAATATAGTTTAATAATATAGTATAATGTTATTTCATTTATTTATATTGAATATACTGGGAACTTCCAATAGACATTGCTAAGCAGAATACCACCAAGTAGCAAACTATGCAAAGGAAACATTTGAACACTTGTTCAATAAATATCATAGTGGACTGTTTGAAAAGGTAATACCTTCTTGAGGTTTAAAAAATTTAGTCATACAGAAGCATACAAAACATAAAATAAAGATGCCTTCTTTTCCATAATGAGAGTATTCTGTTCCCCTGATGTAACTACTAAACTGAATGTGTTTTCAGGAAATATGCATTGTATGAAAAATACACAATCACTTGTACTTTTTTTTGTAATATTTATTTATTTTTGAGACGGGGGTCTTGCCCTGTCGACCAGGCTGGAGTGAAGTGGTGCGATCTTGGCTAACTGCAACCTCCACCTCCCGGGTTCAAGTAATTAGAGACAGGGTTTCACCATGTTGGCCAGGCTGGTCTTGAACTCCTGACCTCAAGTGATCTGCCCATCTTGGCTCCCCAAAGTGCTAGGATTACAGGCGTGGGCCACCACACCTACCCTATTTTTAATTTTTAGAAATTTATTTATTAATTAATTTATTTATTTTATTTATTTATTTTGTGAAGACAATGGTCTCACTATATTTCTCAGGCTGGTCTCAAACTCCTGGGCACAAGCTATCCTCCTGTCTTGGCCTCCCAAAGAGCTAGGATTACAGGCTTGAGCCACCACTCCCAGCCCTCACTTGTAAAACAGATTAAATTATATTCCATATATGTGACTTTAATTTGCTTGATATAGTTGGCTTTATAAGAAAGGAAATCTTACCGCATATATTGTGTTGTAACTTGATTTACTTACATTCTTAATATGATGTGTGTGTGTGTGTGTGTGTGTGTGTGTGTGTGTGTATAAACCTTTTGTAATTAGGGACCTAAGTTCTTCCTCATTATCACTCCTGTTTAATATTCTAAAAATCCAAGCTGTATCTGGTGTGTTTAATCATGGGAATATTTTATATTTGTTCTCTATTATCTGGCAGAAATAAGATACCAAGGTCTTAAAAAAATTACTTTATCTAATTAGTTCTCATCCATTTCACACTGCTGTACATTTGGGGGTGGGGGTAAAAAAGCAGATCTAAAGCCAAATGGCAGAGTTTAAAATACCCTGTAGACCATAGTTAAGTATGTAAAAGTTTAATAAACTTAAATTTCCAGTTACTCTGGCCAAAAGTTTATGTTCAAGAAATATTAACTGACCACCTTAAAAGTAAATCGTAGATGTTGGGGTAGGTGGTTAGGTAACGCATTCCTCCGAGAATTATAAGGAAAAACGAAACTTGCTGAAGGAGTCAGAGTGAATGGGGTCATCCATGCAATAGAAGCTATATTTTCATCTCTTTCCACTTATCCCCCTTGGCACTAAAGAAATTCAGTACAGAGAAATGTTGCAGCTGGGGAGAAGAGACAAGCATCTGGTTAAGAAATAACCCCATTGCTCAGGACAACTTTTGGCCTTCTATGTTGATCTTATTAAGTTTCCACTCTTTTTTCTGGAAAAGAAATTCACTAAGAGAAGAACAAATATTACACTACTTCTGGCACCATGAGTAAAGCTAGTGGGCTTCAGACGTCTTTTAGGTAGGGAACATATTTACTATCAAATAAAGATAAGAGCTAGCATGGGAAGCATTCTTGGGCTGTCAGTAAAGCAGCATAAGCTCCTTGTGATATTGTGACTTTTAATAACATATACAACTAACCCTTGAATAACACAGCCTTGAACTGTGAAGGCTCACTGGTATGCAGATATTTTTCAATAGATACATTTGGAATTTCTTTTTGAAATTATGTGACAATTTGAAAACACTCACAGTGTAGCACAGAAATTTTGAAAAAATTCAGAAAAGGTTAGATATGTCATGAAAATGCATAAAATATATGTGAATACTGCTCTGTTTTATCATTTGTTACTATAAAATAGATACAAATCTATAATAAAAAGTTAAAATTTACCAAACTGTACAAACACAAACACTTATAAAGATATTTGCAGTCCAGAGAAATGTAAACAAATATAAAGATGCTGTATTATATAATAACTGCATAAAATTAACAGTCATATATGCTGTACTATTTTAATAATTTTATAGCCATATTTTGTTGCCAATTCATGTTGAAAGGATCAAGCATGCATTTAAAGAACCATGTGAAGCTAACCATCTTCAAGTGATCAATTCGGTTCTCCAGTAAAATATGCTACATAGTAAACATATCTCTTTTCATGTATTTTTCATGTTAGTGCAATATTGTAAACCTTGAATAACAGCATGGGCCCATATGAAGTGCTATTAGTGTTACCGAAAATGCTCCCAAGAAACAGAGAGAAGTCACCACATTACAAGAAAAAGTTGAATTGTTTGATACGTATCACAGATTGAGGTCTGCCATTGGAATTGCACAGCATTTCAAGATAAATTAATCCAGCTTAACAACCATTGCAAAAAAAGAAAAAGAAATTCATGAAGCTATAGCTACAATTACACCAGCGCTTTCTGCAAAATACTTTTTTATATTGTATAGAATGTGTACCTTTTATGTGGTTTTAAGGTCGATGTGAGAAAGACATATGTATAGACACTAATATGATTTGAGAAAAAGTGAAATCATTATTTGGCAACTTAAAGCAAAAGAAAGGTGAAGGAGTTAAAACTAGAAAATCTAATGCCAGCCAAGGATGGCTTGATAATTTCAGAATGAGGTGTTGCTTGAAATTGTCAAGATAACAGAAAAAGGCTGGGTGCCGTAGCTCATGCCTGTAATCCCAGCACTTTGGGACGCCGAGACAGGCAGATCACCTGAGATCAGGAGGTCAAGACCAGCCTGGCCAACATGGTGAAACCCCCATCTCTATTAAAAATATAAAAATTAGCCAGGCGTGGTGGTACATGCCTGTAGTCCCAGCTACTCAGGAGGCTGAGGCAGGAGAATCGCTTGAACCTGGGAGGCAGAGGTTGCAGTGAGCCGAGATCATGCCACTGCACTCCAGCCCAGGCGACAGACTCCATCAAAAAACTTAAAAAAAAATTAAAAAAAAAATAGAAGCAGCAGCTTCTGCTGACCAAGAAGGAATAAATGAGTTCCCAGACAAAATTAAGAAAATCATTGAGGAGAAAGGTTTTCTGCCTGAACTGGTTTTTAATGCAGACAAAAGTGCCCAATTGTCAGGTAAAAAAATGTCACAAAGGACTTTTTTTTTTTTTTTTTTTTTTTTTTTTTTTTTTTAGTAGGGAAGAGAAGCAAGCAAGCACCAGAATTTAAGGCAGGAAGGCATAGGCTAACTCTTCTGTTTTGTGCAAATGCAGTCTGGCTTATGATTAGGACTGCCCTTGTCCATAAAGCTGCTAACCCCCAAGCCTTAAGGGTAAAAGATAAACACCAGCTGCCAGTCTTTTGGTTGTAAAACAAGAATGCCTGGACAACAAGAACTCTTTCACTCTTTCTGGATTGGTGCCAACAATGCTTTGACCCTGAATCAGAAAGTACTTTGCCAGTAAAGTGCCTTTAAAGTTCTTATGATGGTAATGCCACCAGCCACCCAGAACCCCATGAGTTCAACACTGATGGTGTAGAAGTGGCCTATC
The DNA here is from genome assembly GCF_028878055.3 of Symphalangus syndactylus. Classification (NCBI taxonomy): domain Eukaryota; kingdom Metazoa; phylum Chordata; class Mammalia; order Primates; family Hylobatidae; genus Symphalangus; species Symphalangus syndactylus. Next base: position 113,040,003 of record NC_072427.2, read on the forward strand.
TGCCCCCAAACATAACATCTCTAATTCAGCCTCTAGACAAGGGAGTCATAAGAAACTTTAAAGCTCATTATGCATGGTAATTTATGGAAAGGATTGTCAGTGCTATGGAAGAGAACCCCAGTAGAACATCATGAAAGTCTGGAAGAATTACACCATTGAAGATGCCATTGTTGCTACAGAAAAAGCTGTGAAAGCCATCAAGCCTAAAACAATAAACTCCTACTGGAAAAAACTGTGTCCAGATGTTCTGCATGACCTTAAGGACTTACAACAGAGACAATCAAACAAATCATGAAAGAGATAGTGGATATGGCAAAAATGATGTGTTGGGGGGGAGTTCAAGATATGAATCTTGGAGAATCTTGGAGTTAACAGACAGCACACAGGAGGAATTAATGGAAGGAGATTTGATGGAGGTAAGTGGTTCCAAACCAGTACCAGGTGCTGAGGAAGAAGATGTAGAAGAAGTAATGCCAGAAAACAAACTGACATTAGACAATTTGGCAGAGGGATTTCGGTTATTCTAGACTCATTTTGACTTATTTTATGACATAAACTGTTTTGTGATATGGGCACAAAAATTAAAGAAAATGGTGGAAGAGTTGTTACCATATAGAAACATTTTTAGAGAAATTAAAAAGCGATTCGACATAAGTTAGGATGTATTTTCATAACCCAAGTGTATCTGCCTCTCTTGCCTCCCATTCTACCTCCTCCACCTCTTCCACCTCTGTCAACTGAGACAGCAGGACCACCCCCTTTTCTTCCTCCCCGTCCTCAGCCTACTCAATGTGAAGATGAGGAAGATGAAGAGCTTTATGATGATCCTCTTCCACTTAATAAATAGTAGATATATTTTTTCTTCTTTATAGTTTTCTTAACATTTTTCTCTCTAGCTTACTTTGTTGTGAAAATACAATATACAATGCATATAAAATAAAATACGTGTTAATTGACTGCTTATGTTATCAGTAAGGCTTCCAGTCAACAGTAGGCTATTAATTAAGCTTTTGGGGAGTCAAAATTTCTAAGTGGATTTTTTACTGTGCCACCCCTAACCCCTGCGTTTTTCCATGGTCATTTGTATATATATTTGTTCTTCATCCTTGTTTCCTGATATATAGCTCTTATAAATTCTGGAATCTCTAGAGTCATAAGAGTATCTAGGATGCAAATAAGATGACCACAGGGCTGGTCACAGGAAAAACCAAGGCATGATTAGAGGGTTTGGACTTTTTGCCCGCCCTTCCAGCTTTGGGGGATAGAATAAAGACTGGAGGTTAAGTTGATCACTAATGGCAGATAATTCAATCAATCGTGACTATATAATGAGGCTTCCATGAAACCTGAAAATCTAAAAGGACTGGGTTCAGAGCTTCCAGATAGCTGAACAGGTGGAGGTTCCTGGGAGGGGTGACACACCTAAAGAGGGCATGGAAGCTCTGCACCTGTATTTTTTGTTGTTGTTGTTTTGTTTTGAGATACAGTCTCATTCCGAGCTGGAGTGCAGTAGCATGATCTTGGCTCACTGCAACCTCCGACTCCCAGGTTCAAGCAATTTTTGTGCCTCAGCCTCCCAAGTAGCTGGGATTACAGGCGTGGCCACACCCAGCCTGCACCTGTTCTTGAATGCCTTGCCCTCTGCATCTCTTCCATTTGTCTGATCACTGATATGTACCCTTTGTAATACCCTTTATAATAAACCAGTAAACATAAGCGTTTCCTTGACTTCTGTGAGCTACTCTAACAAATTAATCAAACTCAGAGAGAAGATCAGCCAGGCGCAGTGGTGCACGCCTGTAATCTCAGAACTTTGGGAGGCCGAGGCAGGCAGATCACCTGAGGTTAGGAGTTTGAGATCAGCGTGGCCAACATGTTGAAATCCCATCTCTCTGCTAAAAATACAAAAATTAGCCGGGAGTGGTGGTGTACGCCTGTAACCCCAGCTACTCGGGAGGCTGAGGCAGGAGAATCGCTTGAACCCAGGAGGCGGAGGTTGCAGTGAGCCGAGATTGTGAATTGTACTCCAGCCTAAGTGACAAGGGCAAAACTCTGTCTCAAAAAAAACCAAAAACAAAAAAACAATGACTGGGCATGGTGGCTCATGGCTGTAACCTCAGCACTTTGGGAGGCCTAGGCGGGCAGATCACGAGGTCAGGAGTTCGAGACCAGCCTGGCCAACATGGTGAAATCCTGTCTCTACTAAAAATTAAGAAAATTAGCCAGGCGTGGTGGCAGGCCCCTGTAATCCCAGTTACTTGGGAGGCTGAGGCAGAAGAATCACTTGAAACAGGAAGGCAGAGGTAGCAGTGAGCCGAGATCACACGATTGTACTCCAGCCTGGGCAAAAGAGACTCCCATCTCAAAAATAAATAAATAAATAAATAAATAAATAAATAAATAAATAAATAAATAAATAAAACAGAGACGATTGTGGGAACCCTGATTTATAGACAGTTGGTCAGAAGTATGGGCACTACTACTTGTGACTGGTATCTGAAGTAGTGTGTGGGGTCAGTAAGAGGACTGGGCCCTCAACCTGGGGGCACAGAAACTATTTTGAGGTAGAGAGTCAGAACTGAATAGAATTAGAGGACACCCAACTGGTGTTCACTGCAGAATTAATTGCTGGAGAATTGCTTAGTGTGTGTGGGGAAAAAAATCCACACACATTTGGTCACAGAAGTGTTCTGTGTTGTGAGAGTATGGCAGGAGAATCTGAGTTGGTTTTCTTCTATATCCTTACACTCCTCTTTTCCCCCACCAAAGAAATCGTCAAAATATCTAGAGTATTTCTTTATAACTAGCATATCTAATGAAAAAGAAAAAAATTGGTGATCAGTTAGTGTAGACAGGGGCTGGAGAATCTTTGTTAATAGAGTTTGATGAAGATAAAATATGCTGCTGTAATACTAAAGAATAAGTATCTTCATGAGTATAAACAGGTAGGAGGCAATACATTGGCATTAGCAGAGAGAGAGATATTATGTAGGCGACAAAGCAAATAATTTCCAGAATTTCCAGGTAAGTAAAGAAAAATTATGACTGGGTCAGAACTGGTTTTTCTATTTATAATTGTGATAAAAAGCAAGCAAAAAACAAACAAGCAAAAAACAAAATAATCTGGAGGTAATAGATATCAATATTCAGATAACAAAGCCAATATCATGGGAATATTTGTAAAATAATAGGTACCTTTAAAAAATATAAATTTCGCCACAGGTCAACTAAGAGCCTATTTTAGGAGTTTGTAAAATGACTACAGAACAAACATGAATAAAATTGTAGTTTTTTTATTTGCAAGAATAACTATGCAAATTTGTTTTAGGTTTCAGAGAATGACAAAAGGGAAAGTAGGAACCAAATTCTTGAAATGTTTTTATTTCTCTAAAAAAAATCATTAAAATGAGTCATAAGCGTACAAATTTTACAGTCAACACAATCTGGAGAATTCATGATAATAAAATACAAACAAACTCCACAATTCTTTCAAAATCTTCATTTTAATCACATCTATTCTAAATTCTAAAACTATTTTAGACAACTTTTTCTGTCATCACTATCGCTGAACAATTAATAAAAACCCACTGATGGTCTCCACAGGAAAAAAATATATAAACACAATGTATCGCATATAATTTCAGAGTGATTACTTATTATTTTGTATAAAACTTCCTCTTTGATCCAAATTTAAGGGCTTCTAGTATAGAAGAATGTTTCTAACTAAATAAAGTAGGACCTACAAATGGCTTTTGAAATTTGACTACTACAGAAAAAGGGTAGCTTGTGCCTGGATGACACTGCAAACACGCAGCCTTTTCCTGGGCCCTTGATGGGGTGGGATGGTAGTGGGAGGGGTGGAGTACACAGCTAGCAATGTGTCTATATTCACGCACCAGAAATGACTCTGGAACTCTCTGCTCTTATTTTTTCTTTACTCTCTCAACTGTCTTACTACTTATTGTCTGGGAGGCCCTGAATAGCACAAGAAGTAAAAAAGAGACTTACCTAATACATATATTCCTAATATACTCACTGTAGTAAACACAGCAAGAAAAGAAAATAAGTCAAGACGTTAAAGATTCTTATAAACTACATAAAACTAACTTACTTTTGTAAACAAATAAAAAGCCCTGTAAATATCAGGATATATTAACTGTCACATATGTATGTTGAATAGTCTGAATAAGTAATAGCCACATTTTAAGACACTGTAAATTCCTGGCTTGCTATTAAAACCAGTATTATAATCCTAAATGTCATCTTAAGAAACTCTATGGTTGTAGCATCACAAATATGTATGTTCTAATTGTCAGGCCTCTGAGCCCAAGCTAAGCCATCATATCCCCTGTGACCTGCACGTATACATCCAGATGGCCTGAAGCAGCTGAAGATCCATAAAAGAAGTGAAAATACCCAGGTCCTGCCTTAACTGATGACATTCCACCATTGTGACCTGTTCCTGCCCCACCCTACCTGATCAATTGACCTTATGACAGTACACCCTCCCCGCCCTTGCAATAATGTACTTTGTGATATTCCCCCGCCCTTAAGAAGGTACTTTGTGATATTCTCCCCACCCTTGAGAATGTACTTTGTGAGATCCACCCCCTGCGCATAAAAAATTGCTCCTAACTCCACTGCCTATCCCAAACCTGTAAGAACCAATGATAATCCCACCAGCCTTTGCTGACTCTCTTTTCGGACTCAGCCTGCCTGCACCCAGGTGATTAAAAAGCTTTATTGCTCACGCAAAGCCTGTTTGGTGGTCTCTTCACATGGATGTGCATGACATTTGGTGCCAAAACCCGAGAATGGTTCTAAATGGCCAGAAAATGACACTTTTGATTTTTCCATCCTATAAGATCTAGAAAATTTTGTCGAAAAATGGGCAAACGGTCTGAGGTGCCTGACATCCAGGCATTCTTTTACACATCGGTCCCTCCCTAGTCTCTGCTCCCAATGCGACTTGTCCCAAATCTTTCTTCTTTCTCTTCTGTCTGTTCCTTCGGTCCCAACCCCAAGCGTCACTAAGTCTTTTGAATCTTCCTTTTCTACACCCACCCATCTGACCTCTCCCCTTCTTCCCAGACTGCTCCTCCTCAGGTCGCTCCCTGCCAGGCTGAATCAGGCTCCAACTCTCCTTGAGCCTCTGCTCCCCTACCCTACAACCCTTCTATCACCTCCCCTGCCACACCCAGTCTGGCTTACAGTTTCATTCCATGACGAGCCCTCCCCTACCTGCCCAACAATTTCCTCTTAAAGAGGTGGCTGGAGCTAAAGGCATAGTCAAGGTTAATGCTCCTTTTTCTCTATCAGACCTTTCCCAAATCAGTTAGTGTTTAGACTCTTTTTCATCAAATATAAAAACCCAGCCCAGTTCATGGCCCATTTGTCAACAACCCTTAGATGCTTTACCGTGCTAGACCCAGAGGTGCCAGAAGGCCATCTTATTCTCAATATGCGTTTTATTACCCAATCTGCTCCTGACATTAGGAAAAGCTCCGAAAATTAGATTCCAGCCCTCAAACCCCAAAGTAGGACTTAATTAACCTCGCCTTCAAGGTGTACAATAACAAAAAAGAGTCAGCCAAGTGGCAACATATTTCTGAGTTGCAATTACTTGCCTCTGCCGTGAGAGAAACCCTAGCCGTATCTCCAGCACACAAGACTTTCAAATTGCCTAAACCGCAGAGGACAGGCATTCCTCCAGGACCTCCTTCCCAGGGATGTTGCTCCACGTGCCGGAAAATCTGACCACTGGGCCAAGGAATGCCAGCAGCCTGGGATTCCTCCTAAGCTGTGTCCCATCTGTGCGGGACCCCACTGGAAATTGGACTGTCCAACTCTCCCAGCAGCCACTCCCAGAGCCCCTGGAACTCTGGCCCAAGGCTCTCTGACTCCTTCCCAGATCTTCTTGGCTCAGCAGCTGAAGACTGATGCTGCCCAATTGCCTCGGAAGCCTCCTGGACCATCACAGATGCTTTGGGTAACTCTTACAGTGGAGGGTAAGTCTGTCCCTTTCTTAATCAATATGGAGGCTACCCACTCCACATTACCTTCTTTTCAATGGCCTTTTCCCTTGCCTCCCTAACTGTTGTGGGTATTGACGGCCAGGCTTCTAAACCTCTTAAAACTCCCCAATCTGGTGCCAATTTGGACAATATTCTTTTATGCACTCCTTTTCAGTTATTCCCACCTGCCCAGCTTCCTTATTAGGTCAAGATATTTTAGCCAAATTATTTGCTTCCCTGACTATTCCTGGGCTACAGCCACACCTCAATACCTCCCTTCACAACCCATCATTCTGTTCTGGATCTCAAACATGCTTCCTTTACTATTCTTTTGCACCCTTCATCCCAGCCTCTCTTCGCTTTCACTTGGACTGATCCTGACACCCATCAGGCTCAGCAAATTACCTGGGCTGTACTGCCACAAGGCTTCACAGACAGCCCCCATTACTTCAGTCAAGCCCTTTCTCATGATTTATTTTCATTCTGTCCATCTGCTTCTCACCTTATTCAATATTTTGATGACCTTCTACTTTATAGCCCCCCCTCCAAAATCTTATCAACAGTACACCCTCCTGCTCCTCTAACATCTGTTCTCAAAGGGATATAACATATTCCCCTCCAAAGCACAAATTTCTTCCTCATCTGTTACCTATCTCAGCATGATTCTTCATAAAAACACACGTGCTTTCCCTGCTGATCATGTCTGGCTAAACTCCCAAGCCCCAACCCCTTCTACAAAGCCACAACTCCTTTCCTTCGTAGGCATGGTTAAGTACTTTCACCTTTGGATACCTGATTTTGCCATCCTGACTAAGCCATCCTGACTAAACCATTATATAAACTCACAAAAGGAAACCCAGCTGGCCCCATAGATCCTAGATCCTTCCTCCACTCCTCTTTCCATTCCTTAAAAACAGCCGTAGAAGCTGCTCCCACAATAGCTCTCCCTAACCCATCCCAATCCTTTTCATTACACACAGCCAAAGTACAGGGCTGTGCAGTCGGAATTCTTACACAAGAGCTGGGACCGCGTCCTATAGCCTTTCTATCCAAACAACTCAACTTCACAATTCTGGGCTGGCCCTCATGTTTGTGCCATTTAAATACTTCTAGACGCCTTCAAAAATCACAGGCTATGCTCCACTTACCCTTTATAGCTCTCACAACCTTCAAGCATTAATATCCTCCTCATACCTTTCACATTTATTGTCTGACCCCCGACTCCTCCAGCTCTATTCACTCTTTGTTGAAACTCCAACAGTAACTATTACCCATGGGCCTGATTTCAACCCAGCTTCTCATTTAGCATCCAACACAAGTCCTGAACCACATGACTGTATTTTCCTAATACACATAGCATCTTCTCCCTTTCCTCATATTTCTAATCTTCCAATTCCAAACCCGGACCACACTTGGTTTATTGATGGCAGTTCTTCTGAACCCAATCAATTTTCACCAGCTAAAGCTGGATACGCTGTCATGTCCCACCCCTCCATTATTGAAGCTGCTGCACTTCCTCCCTCCACCACTTCCCAACAAGCCAAACTGATTGCTTTAACTCGTGTGCTCTCTCTAGCTGAAGGAATGCACATTAACATTTATACTGATTCCAGATATGCTTTCCACATCCTCCATAACCATGCTGCCATCTGGGCCGAAAGAAGCTCCCTTACCATACAAAGCTCTTCCATTATCAATGCCTCCCTAATAGAGGCCCTCCTTCAGGTTGTTCTCCTGCCAGCCAAGGCTGGAATCATTCATTGTAAAGGACACCAGAAACCTACTGATCTTACTGCAAACAAAATAACCGATGCCTCCACACCCGCTAATATTCCAGCCCCCACGCCAAAGGGCCAGTATTCTTTTTTCTCCTCTATCACTCCCACCGACTCTTCTTCTGAAAACCTGCTCTACCAGTCTTTTCCAACTCAGGGCAAGTGGTTCTTAGATCACGGAAAACTCACCCTTCCTGCCTCATAAGCTCAGTCAATTCTTTTGTCTTTTCATAACCTCTTCCATGTAAGTTACAAGCCACTAGCCTGCCTCTTAGAACCTCTCATTTCCTTTAAGATATTTCCCCTGCATTTCACTCAATCCTTAGCTACCTTCCCCTTGTTCTTCGGACTCTCCTCTTAGCGCCTCCTCTTGCTTACTTATACCCAGCCCCATGAATAGCAGTGAAGGGTTACTCGTAGACACTTTGCACTTTCTCATACACCACAAAAATCAAACCTCCCCTTCTACCCAGTTGCCCCATCAATCCGCATTACAACCTCTAATGGCTGCTGCCCTTACTAAATCCCTAAGAGTCTGGGTGCAAGACACCTGTTTTGGTGCTCCCTCTCATCTTTTCACTTTACATTTCCAGTTTTGCCTTACAAAGGTCTCTTCTTCCTCTGTGGCTCCTTCACCTACATGTGTCTACCTATTAATTAGACAGGCACATGTACACTAGTTAGCCTTACCCTCCAAAATCAATTTGCAAATAGGACCGAACAGCTTCCTGTTCCCCTCATGACACCAACATTTTACTTCTATATATTTTTTATTATTATTATTAATATAAGAAAACAGGAACGGGCCTTGACTTACTCACTGCTGAAAAAGGAAGACTGTATATTTTTAAATGAAGAGTGTTGTTTCTACCTAAATCAATCTGGCCTGGTATATGACAACATAAGAAAACTCAAGATAGAGCGCAAAAACTCACCAAACAAGCAAATAATTACTCTGAACTCCCTTGGGCACTCTCTAGTTGGATGTCCTGGGTCCTCCCAATTCTTAGTCCTTTAATACCTGTTTTTCTCTTATTTGGCCCTTGTGTCTTCCGATTAATCTCTCAATTCCTACAAAACCGCATCCAGACTATCAGTAATCACTCTATACAACAAATGCTGCCTCTAACAACCCCAAAATATCACCCCTTACCCCAAAATCTTTCTTCAGTTTAATCGCTCCCACTCTAGGTTCCCACACTGCCCCAATCCTGCTCAAAGCAGCCCTGAGAAACATGGCCCATTATCTCTCCATACCACCTGCAAAAATTTTCGCCACCCCAACACTTCACCACCATTTTGTTTTGTTTTTCTTATTAACATAAGAAGACAGGAATGTCAGGCCTCTGAGCTCAAGCTAAGCCATCATATACCCTGTGACCTGCACGTATACATCCAGATGGCCTGAAGCAGGTGAAGATCCACCAAAGAAGTGAAAACACCCAGGTCCTGCCTTAACTGATGACATTCCACCATTGTGACTGGTTCCTGCCCCACCCTAACTGATCAATTGACCTTATGACAATACACCCTCCCCGCCATTGTGATAATGTACTTTGAGATATTTCCCCCGACCTTAAGAAGGTACTTTGTGATATTCCCCCACCCTTGAGAAGTTACTTTGTGATATTCCCCCACCCTTAAGAAGGTACTTTGTGATATTCCTCCACCCTTGAGAAGGTACTTTGTAATAGTCTCCCCACCCTTGAGAATGTACTTTGTGAGATCCACCCCCTGCCCACAACAAATTGCTCCTAACTCCACCACCTATCCCAAACCTATAAGAACTAATGATAATCCCACCACACTTCACTGACTCTCTTTTCAGACTCAGCCCACCTGCACCCAGGTGATTAAAAAGCTTTATTGCTCACACAAAGCCTGTTTGGTGGTCTCTTCACGTGGACATGTGTGACACTAATCACATAAGCAACCTTAATTTTCCCTAATTAAAAATTAGAGTAAAATCACCTGCCATGAGTGATAGCCAAGTATCTTTTACACCAAGTTTATCAAAATAAGCTTTTAGGAGTGGAACAATTTTGATCAACTGTGTTAATATTTTGGAACTGCTTGCAACAGTGACTACCATAAGTATGCATTTTACTATGCATGCAACTTACAAGTGATAACTGCCCAGTGGAGCACTAGAAATGTGGTCACACTGGTCTATTTTGCAAGTCACTTACCATATTGTGTATTCCATTCTCTTCTTGTTCAAATCTTGACATTGACAGTTCTCTTCATCTCAGAAAGAGCTCCTGAAAAGTATTTTTAGATTATAAAAGATTGCATTTATGCATATACATACATTTCCCCTAAATAATGATCAATATCTTTTAGATATTTTCAATATTTGTTAAGAGTTACAGGTCCAGAAACAATCAGCAGCTTCGTAGATTATCTCTAAGCACACTTGATTTTTACTGAATGCTGTCAAGGCATCAAAATGTACATATTCACCTTTAAAAAGTGTTAACTTTGCATTTATTGTTTCATCCGCAGGGCTAACAGCTGGGTATTACTGTTTTTGTTTTAAGCGACTATCTGAGGTGTTAAGACGTCCTAATTAAGTAAATTTAACAAACACAGCATTAAGTTTCAAAATCGAAGTGTTAGAACAGATACCTGTTTGATCTGCAGATAACTAATGAGAGCAACAGTACATCACAAACACATTTGATGTTATTCCTGCCTCAGCATATTTGGTTTGATAAAAAATATCTCACTCAAGTAACTGCCCAATATATTGCCCTGAGAGACTGAGAGAGAATTAACGATTTAATTCTAGTTTTTCCTGCCCTTGTTTTGCAAATAAATGAAGACATGGATGGATGGGTTTTTTGAAATGCCAATGATCTGTGTTACAGTGTGGCATTATCATTCCTGGGAGGAGCATGCCGTGTGCAGGGCTGAATCACAAAACACAAGACAACAACAACAAACAGGGATGAGTTATTTCAGGCCAATTCACAAATCATTATAGAAATAAGGTAATGAGCAGCCAGGCGTGGCGGCTCACGCCTATAATCCCAGCACTTTGGGAGGCTGAGGCAGCCGGATCACGAGGTCAGGAGATCCAGACCATCCTGGCTAACAAGACGAAACCCCGTCTCTACTAAAAATACAAAAAATTAACCGGGCGTGGTGGCGGGCGCCTGTAGTCCCAGCTACTTAGAGAGGCTGAGGCAGGAGAATGGCGTGAACCTGGGAGGTGGAGCTTGCAGTGAGCCGAGATTGCGCCACTGCACTCCAGCCTGGGCGACAGAGCGAGAATCCATCTCAAGAAAAAAACAAAAAACAGGGCCGGGCGAGGTGGCTCACGCCTGTAATCCCAGCACTTTGGGAAGCCGAGGCGGGCAGATCACGAGGTCAGGAGATCGAGACCATGCTGAAACCCCGTCTCTACTAAAAATACAAAAAATTAGCCGAGCGTGGTGGCGGGCACCTGTAGTCCCAGCTACTCGGAGAGGCTGAGGCAGGAGAATGGCATGAGCCCGGGAGGCGGAGCTTGCAGCGAGCCAAGATCGCACCACTGCACTCCAGCCTGGGCCACAGAGCGAGACTCCGTCTCAAAAAAAAAACAAAGAAAGAAAGAAATAAGGTAATGACCGACTTACAAGTTCCACAAAGATCACTTGAGAGACTTACATTCTGATGAGGAAAACAATACAGACATGTCTACAACTAATGATGAAACATGATGCAATGAAGTTAATTACATAAGAGTTCTTTCATTCTTTCTGAATTGAACAGGGTAGGCATCACTGAGATAGAACTCAAGCTGTACCTAAATGAAAAATTATCATGTTCAAACAAAGTGAGAGAGGGAGAGAATAATCCAGATGAAAAGAATAATATGGCTTAGGAGGCAGAGGACAAGTGGGACAGGAGAACCTAAACACTGAATTTAACTTCAGCCCAAATCAGGGAGTGAGAGTAGGAGAAATAAATGGATGTTTATAAGGGGAACTAATAATCTCAGTTTAGTGCCTAGTTGAATCTGTAGTACCCATGGGAAATTCAGAACAAAAAGTTCAGGATGAATATCCAAATTCAAGGTAAAGACTGAGTCAGTTGCACGAAGGTGATAACTGAAGCTTTGGGAGCATTTGAGCATTCTCTAACCACGGTGTGCTTGGAGAATAAACCTGTGGAATGCCTGTATTTGAAAAGACAAGCAGCAAAGATGAGAATAGAAGACGTTTGGAGAAGCAGCAAGGGAACCAAGAGACGATGTTTCTCAGATGTTACAAGAGTGTAAGAGTTTCACTGAAAAAGAAAGTGGCCAGCATTGCCAATGATGCACGCAAGTAGCAGATTGAGCTTAGAAAGTCATTTCCACTTTTTGAGGGAGCAAGCAGTCTTATGAAGTGGTAGGGAAAGAAATCAGATTGCAAATTGATTAGGGTTAATTGGTCAATGCAGGAATTGGTCAAAATGAATAAGGAAGTTAGTGAAAAAGCAGAGTCTGGAAACTTTTAGAGAAAGGCACATTGGAAAATGAAAGAAGGAAAGCAAGTGTGTCAAAGAATTAACACATTGGTTTAACAGTATTACATTTTAATGTGATTTCTCTGCGCTATTCATTAAAGAGGTACATCAATCAAGCCTGATTTTCTAACCAGGATAATTAATGGGTAACTTGAAACAATTAAATTTCAACATTTCAAATTGTCTAATACTACCTATCTAGTAGTCACTAAGAAAGAAAATGGATAACTTGTGTGGTTTTAAAAAAAAGACTGTTATGATTAATTTTAGGTGTCAACTTTATTGGATTAAAGACCAGCTGGAGAGCTAGTAAAGCATTAGTTCTGGGTGTGTCTAGTAGGATGTTTCCAGAGGAGATTACTGTGTGAGTCGGTGGATTGGGTGGAGAAGATCCACTCTCAATGTAGGCAGAAAAGGCAGAGGAAAGGTAAATTCTCGTTCCCTCTCTCTCCTGGAGATAGGACACCCCTCTTCTCTTGCCCTGGTGTCAGAGGCTTTCAAACCAGAGTGACTCCATCATGAGTGAGGGCTAGGGAAATGAGGCTGGGACTTGTTGGGCTGCATTCCCAGAAAGGCAGGTATTCCTAACCTCTAGATGTTTATGGGCAAGGGAACACATTGATAATGTTTACTAAACAGACTCAGACTTAGGAGTGTCCTGATAACCTGTTATCTTGAGAAAAGAAGCATTCCTAATTTTGCTTCAAAGATCATAATATTGATTCTTGCAAAATACACTAATTAAGAAAATTAATCCTTTATCACAAACCCTAGTAGCAGAGCCCATGTCCCCATGATCTTTTTTTATACTATACATAAACAAGTATTGTATCTAGTGTGGATGCACTTCTCCTCTTACTTTCAGGAACACCCTACTCTATCTATGGAGTAGCTGTGCTTTCACCACTTTATTAATAAACTTGCTTTTGCTTTGCACTGTGGACTCCCCCTGAATTTTTTCTTGCACGAGATCCAAGAACCCTCTTTTGGGGTCTGGATCAGGACCCCTTTCCTGTAACACTCCGACACCAAAAATTCCAGGCTGTCCAGCATTTGGACCCAGGTATTTGCATCAGAGGCTCCTCAGGTTTTCAGGACTTCAGCCTCAGACTGAGAGTTCCACTCTCGACTTCGCTGGTTCTGAGGCTTGAAGACTTGCACTGAGCCACGCTACAGGCATCCCAGGATATCTAGCTTGCGGATGGCCTGTGATGGGACTTCTCAGCCTCCATAATCACATGAGCCAATTCCTCTAACAAATTACCTCTCATGTATCTATCTACACATGTATCTTATTGATTTTGTTTCTCTGGAGAATGCTAATATAAATAACTTCACATTTTAAAAATATTTTTTGATAAAGGATGTATACTCATGTGAACAGAGGCTTACAAAGCTCTGAAACTCAATCTCATTATAAATGTTTCCAAAGACTATTATAGGACAAATCATCAGGAAAGGGGAAAATAAGATATTTCTGCCTTTTTTTTTTTAGACTCTAAAACATGCATTTTTCTCACATGGAAAGTAATGATACAAGTCAATGAAGCATTTGGGAAACAAATGCTTTCCACCCAAGCAACGTTCAGAAGTATGCCTAAGACTATTTTTCAAAGGATATAATGGCTACTGACATAGCAGACAACCTGAAACTGATGTTCTACAAAATAACTGGATAACGCTTTTGATAAATGTCAAATTCTTGATGCACAAAGAAAGATTGAAGAAATGTCAGATTGAAGGCAAAGTGCCTGACAGCTACCTGCAATGTTGGATCAGGGATTGGATCCCAGACTGAGGAAATAAGTCCTCAGGGAGACGACTAAGGAAACTTAAGTAGGTCTATAGATTAGTTAATAGGATGACTTCAATGTTAATCTTTTGTTTTCAATAAATGTTCCCTGATTATGTAAGACATTAACCTTTAAGGAAGCTGCTTAAAAACTGCAAGGAAATTTCTGTACTACTTTTGAAACTTTTTCATAAGTCTGAAATTATTTAAAAGTTTATTTTAAATAATTATAACTTAGGAATAAAATGGATGAAGAACAATTATCTAGAAAGAATAAGGAGAGCCAAAATTAACAATGTAATTGTAGGTGTCATACTGCTTTGAAAAATTTTTTTTTTAAATTTTGACCAGTTGAAAAATGGCCAAAACCAAGTGACAACAAAAAAACGGTACCAATAATGCCAGAATCCTCAAGAAATAAATTCTTTGTTTACATGTGAAGTAGCCAGTGTATATCTTAGTAATTAAAAAAAAAAAACTCAAAATGTGATTTTCAACCTGCATTTTCATGTGGTAAAAGAAATGGTCAAGGCCAATTTTTAAGTTGCCATGCCGTATGATTTTGCATTTCTACTCCGTGAAAGACATTAGTTATCATAAGCAAAACACCGTCTGTGATTATGAAAATGTTGATGGAATATTATACGTGTTTCCCAGTAACAGTATTTCATAAAATCTGTTATGACAAAGAGGCAAGCAAAGTCCTGTTTAGACACAGAGAAAAGAGGAAACATTTCGATTACCTCAGCAAAGCCTGGACAAACAGCTGTCACCATGGTGAGAATGAGGAAAGGTGGGAGGGAGGAAGGGTCATTTGAAGGTAGCACAGAATTATGAAGGGCGCCGATTGAGGCATAAAGGAGAAGGACATTTTAGGAAGAGAAAAAGGTTAAGCAGAGGCATAGGATAGAAGATGACAGGGTTGTTTTGATGATCTAATTCCAATGAGAGGTGGAGGAGCTCCAAAGCTGGAATTTCATTGAGTGATAGGATATGAGGAAAACACTTTGGAGTGTAAAGATCCTTAAGGCTCCCAACAAATTATGTGTTGCAAATAAACACTAAGCCCTCCCACATTTAAGACCAGTTATACTGAATGCTGCTTAATGCATTTCTGTCTCCAAATTCAGCAAAGTTCCATAGAATCCAATATATGAAATGCTTGCTTTAGTTGCCATTTCCAAAGTAGTGCTGGCAAATTTCCAAGTGCGGAACTTAAAATAATGCTCTAAGTGAATTGCTTTGTATGTGGACAATTATTATTCACCTGCAGACTTCTTAAAAGGTCAATAATTCAAGAATCTAAACCAGTATCAAGTTGTCCACAAAGTTATACAACACTGAAAAATGCTGTTAACTGGATATGGATTTCATTCTCACAGCAATTGCTAAGGTGTTTTAGCAGCATCTGCTTCCCGAAATGCTAGTCTCAGAATATGTTAATTGGTCTGATGTAAAAAGTGTTCTGTCAGTAAATACATTTGGTAAACATTGGGTTAAGCAAGGTTAATCAGATTTCTTTGCTGTAGGAGATATTAAAACCTTGAAAGGCTGGGCGTGGTGGCTCACGCCTGTAATCCCAGCACTTTGGGCAGCTGAGGTGGGCAGATCACCTGAGGTCAGGAGTTCGAGACCAACCTGACCAACATGGCAAAACCCCATCTCTACTAAAAATACAAAAAATTAGCCGGGCGTGGTGGCGGGCGCCTGTAGTCCCAGCTACTCGGAGAGGCTGAGGCAGGAGAATGGCGTGAACCCGGGAGGTGGAGCTTGCAGTGAGCCGAGATTGCGCCACTGCACTCCAGCCTGGGCGACAGAGCGAGACTCCGTCTCAAAAAAAAAAAAAAAAAAAAATCAGCCGGTCATGGTGGTGGGTGCCTGTAATCCCAACTACTCGGTAGGCAGAGACAGGAGAATCAGTAGATCCCCGGGAGGTTGAGCTTGCAGTGAGCTGAGATTGTGCCATTGCACTCCAGCCTAGGTGACAGAGCAAGACTCCATCTCAAAACAAAACAAAACAACAAAACAAAAAACAAACAAAAAACCTTGAAACAATGAATGAGAAATAAGGTACTTAATGAAGAGGGAGATAAGATGCACTGTCACACAAACCCAGCAGAAATCTAGTGATAAAAGTGTTCTAGAACACACACTTTGGAAAACTGTGAACCAAATGCATCTCTGCTTGCCTCATTTTAAATATATCAGACGTTTGATGGAATAGCTTGTCCAAATATTCATGAAGAAAGAAAATTTCTTCTAAACAACTAGATTTCTGCATACTTGTTATTGTCATTACAACGTTTCCAATTAATGCCGTCTGTGGGAAAATCTTCTCTACTTGAGAACATGTCTCTTAAAGTAGAAATTGGTGAGGAAAAAAAATCATGAATAGATATGTCCTTTTCTGCCAGTTTCTTCAGGGAACAAAAGCTAGTTAGTCAACTGGAAGCCTGAATTTTATTCATCTTATAATATAATCACTTAAAATAATCAGTTAGATGACAATGAAACACTGCAATAGGAAATCAAAAGCAAATCACTAGATCAGTTTCAAAAAAGTATAAGAAATAGAACAGCAGTTTGAGGATATTTATATATTTTACAGTTTTCTCGGTCCTACTACATGCCAGCCATAACATGTACATCCATGAAAAATGACCGTATAATGTCAACACTTTGGAATTGGTTCACACTTTCAGATATTAGAAGCTAAAAACAGAATAGATGTCTATGCTAGTCATGTTATGGTTCTCTGGCTTGAGAAGTGAAAAGCATATAAATGACTAACACTAGAATCTGGGGCAGCAGAAAGAGTGATACTAAACCAGAAACATTAATACGTCAAACTCAGTTTCAAAATGTCAGTACATAGTCATCAGATTGTTTCTCTGAGAAGTTAAATTTTGTGATTGTAATAGGGATTGAGATTAAAGCTATTTATCGTATCTACCATCATATTTATTATATTTCTTAATCATGCAAGTGTTAATTAAAATTTTCTTGGTACTTTCATCAGGCTGCTTACATAATAATCTTCAGTTTACAACCATCTCAACTGACCAACAGTGAGATTATCCCTTCTCAAGTGGATGATCAGAATTGCCAGTCATGGGACAGACACCATACACTCTTCAAAAGAAATCATGATGTATGTTTTAATATAACTTTTTATTTGGGGGATTTATCAGTATCCAAAAGCACCTCTTTTTCTTACAGAGTTCTGGAGTTAGATCCTCCCACACAAATAAATTACTTAATTGGGGTAGTCACCTCTTGTCCAGAAGTGACATGTTTTAGAAAGATGTGAGTCTTGAGGCAAATACTGGATTTGATTGTTCTTACTCCTAATAAGAATGTATCTAACTTCACTTCAACTATCTCTAAGTTGCTATTACATTATTTTTTCTCACGATTTTTGTTAATCTTCACTCTCTACAATACTCAGCAAACTCATGAGGAAGAAAGATTGTCAGAGTATGTACACAAGGTTTTTGGTAAAGATTAATGATCAGAATTAGATAATACTTGATTTCAAAATATTGGAATGGTTAGATATAATATTATTTAGAGTACAAAAATACCGGGTTTGCTAAAGCAAAATTAGTCCTTTCTTCTTCTCTAAGCAGTAAGTGTTTGCCTCTTGCTTGATACTCCCTACCTTGAAAGGGAAGTGCTAGCCTTATGTGGCAGCCACCTGCAGTGAAGAAAACAGCCTTCAGTTTCCCTGCCTGGAAGGTTCTTCCCCCAGATATAGATGATATTAGCCTCATGTCTTCCAAGTTGTTACTCAAGAATTATCTCTTCAGGGAAGTTCTCACCAACTCCCCTACCTACAATTGTTATTAACCTCCTGGGCTCAAATGGGTCCTCCCACTTCAGCCACTTCAGCCACCCAAGTAGCTGGGACCAGAGGTGTGTGCCTGGATAATTTTTGTACTTTTTTGTTGGTACAGACAGGGTTTCACCATGTTGCCCATGTCTTGAATCCCTTGGCCTAAGCGATCCATCAACCTCAGCCTCCCAAACTGCTGGGATTACAGGCATGAGCCACTGTACCCAGCATCTCTTTATTATTAATCATTATCAACACACTGTATACTTTACCTACTTATATTATTTATTACCTACTTACATAACTTAAATGTAGGCTCCACAAAGATAAGGAGTTTTGTCTTTTTCTTTTAGTTCTATATCACCAGCACCTAGGACAGTCCATGGCTCATAACAGGTACTCAGTAAATAATCATTGAAAGACTAAATCATCATCATTGTAAAAAAAAAAAAAAATCTCTTCTATGTATACAGATAATTCTGCTAGTTGGTGCACTTTGTTAAATAATTATATACCCAAAGCCCTTTAAAAAGTTCAACAGAAATTACATACCCAAAGCCCTTTAAAAGTTCAACAGAAATTATTAAATTATTAAATGCTGACATAGGGAGATGTCAGCATTGGACAAACAATAAAATGGATAAACAATAAAATGAATATTGGACAATCAATAAAATGTGATAAAATATGAATTACGATGAATGAATGTTCATGTAAAAACAACTAAAATAAAACACCATGTAAAAACAACTAAAATAAAACACCTTAAAAAATAGTAAAATAAAATGGATACTGGAAGAAAATATTAACAGTCTGTGTTATATCTATACCTCTCTAAATTTTAAACACAGGCTCACTTTTTTCAATTTCTTTTTCTTTATAAGTCCCAATAAGCACTCTCAAAGTGGTCATCTAGTTATTACATTCTTTATCCAGGTTTTATATTAATTTGCTCTTATTTTATTTTATGGCTCTTGTCTTTTCAACTTGGTTGTAAGTTTCTGGAAGGCAATATCACATACAACAGTGGTCCTACAGCATCTAACTCAGGAGTAAATGCATTGCCAACCTTGATTACATATGTGTTGATTGACTGATTGACTCATGTATGGTATCAAATATAGAATCTATAGATATTGGCATATGGTATCACATATAGTATCTATAGAAGTAAGTCTCTATCACCTTCAAGTCAATGAGCTCTATAGAATGACACTAAGGAAACAAGCGAAAGAGATGAGCACTTCCAGCACTTACTCTACAATAATATGTCATTCAGGATACCATGAAAAGTTCTAATTTAAAAGTTGAAGGAGAAGTCACATTTTACAAACAATGGACACACAACCACGAAACCAAAGGCACTATCTTAGAAGCAATTTTCAAAGACATTTAATTTTTTTATATATCAAATATCAAAATTAGGAAAATGATATTCGACATTAATACTTGTACAATATGAAATTTACTTAAAGAAACTTTATTGTCAAACATTTGGGTTATTTTTAAATTTTTGTTATATGTAAGTCTATAATGTACTTTAGCTAAATTTCTGTGTGATCATAGAATTTGTTCATTCATAATTTTTTTCCTCATCGTATGTCGAGTAGCTTCCATGCTTAGGCTTGGACTTCCAAAAGGCCAATGAGTCACACTTGGGAAGTCTGTAGCACAGTTTAAACATGTGATTATATTAGAATCCTGAGAGCACTCTGATTTTTTACCAGGAGCAACAATTCTTGCAGTGGATTTAAAATACAAAACATATGATGCAGTTTCCAACGGATGATATGAAACCATTACCAGAGACATGCTACTTTTTCCTGAAAGAGAATTTGTGAAGTTCTCAAATAGCAACGACATACAATTTCTTAAAATAATGATATTTAATATACTTACATTTGGAATAGCACCATGAAAGTCATAAAACACCTGCCTTTCACTCAAAAACAGTGCTCTGCTAATTAAATTGAAAATCTGAAGAAATTAAGCTTATTTCCAAAATTATCTCCTTAGCCAAAAGTTTTGGAGAATAATCTAAACATTGTTCAGGGCCACCGGAGTCTGACAGTCAAAGAGAGAACTCAGACTAAAATGGTAAGGATATTTATCAATAGCAAAAATTGCATACCAAAACATAAAACAGAAACTAATATGAAAGCTGCATTTAAGTCATGACCAATTTGAAAAGAGTTGTGACTATTTAAAATATGTAAACCATCTTGAATGTTAGTTATTCAGCAATAAATGCCGAGTAGTTAGGCATTTAAAGATTTTAAGATGGTCAATATTTTTATTGGCATGTTTAAAATGCTCTCTTAATTAAGGAATGCAATTTTAAAGGCTAAGAGTAGAACGAATGGAGCTATATTAAGTTTTGAGCCACTTTTAAAAATGTAATATCTATTCATATAATTTCATTTAAGAAATTTAATTATATACATATATTTTTAAAAATTTTACCAGCAGTTTATTAAGTTTCATTAAAACATCACATTTGGATAATTAGTGAGATTGCATTGAGTAATAGATTAATGTACCATCTTTCAATCTGGGAACATGCTATGTCTTTTAATTGATTATACATGTTTAGTAGGTGATATTTCAGCCAACTTTCAGCATAAAAAATCAAAGTCAAACAACAAAAATGTTAGGGTATCTAAAAAGCCTTTCTGAGAAACATACTACATGCAAGTAAATGAAACAAAATCCAGAATAATTTCATAGAAATCTTTCAGGATAGACAATCACTTGGAAACTACCTCTGCCATAAACAGGAACAAGGGTATCTTGGGGGAGGGGATTAAGTTAAAAGGGATGATGTCAAATTTTAGATCATACATTCATATTCCAGAGAGAATAAGAAATCGACATGTCCTATAAATGTCTGTTCTAAATCCAGGTAAAATACATTTCAGAGAAAGTTGTTTTGATAACACAAGTTCCTGTTTTTCTCCCAATCAGAATGGTAGCACTCATAATCTCACATTTTAAAATTCAATTAAATCAGCTTCTAGCTATGTACCAAATATTAGTTGGAACACAGGTGAGATAGTTCTCTTTGCTGTATGTTTTACCCATCTTTTGTTTAGGAGGAAACAGCTTTTTAAGAAACAAATTATCTGTCACTTGATGTGTCTTCTAATAGAAAAGGAGTTTTTTACTTAAAAAATTGAATTTACATTATCTGTATAAACTTCTAGCAGCTATGTACTTATTCACATAGACTAACCTTCAAAAATTATCTACAATTTGTTTTTACTTCACACCATCACCAGTTACCAATTTACAATGTAGACTTTTAATCATTTAAGAACCATTTTATAGAGTTTATTCTTAAAAAAGATCAATACAAATACCATCTATATCCCATATATCTTGAATATATTTTCAATAACTGAAATTACAACCTTTGGTGAAACATTACTCCTAAAAACAAATGCATTTGGTAAACATATCTTATAAATTTATCTTAAAAGGTAGTTTATGAGCAAAGTATGAGTATACATTACTATTAATGTGTACTATTAATAACTTTCCCACATCCAAACAATTTAAATTCAGTGTATCCAAGGTCGTGATTTAGGGGAAAAAATACAAAAAGAACCTTTCAAATTTTTGCCATGTCCATATTGTTCAGAGGTATCATTCTCAAAACATATTAAATTTTAACTTGTGGTATATATGCAAAGTGATCATTTCAATGTGAAAGAATTCTAGCATTTGCAAACAATAAAAGAACAGATTCTCTCATGTTGCAACATCAAAGCAACCAGCCATTTTGTCATACTGGATGCCCAAGTTTCAAAGACTTAAATCGCCATATCCTCATGAGACCACCCGGCATTTACTTCTTTTAATATCTCTTGTTGAAAACACGACAGCGATCAGGCACAAAGCACCACAGTGCACTCTACTGTAAATGCCCCATCTTGTCATAATTGTTCTTTTTAAAGAGAAGAGTCCTTAATATATTAATGAGCACTATTGTGAAGTAGAAAAGCCTCACCACAAAGGATGGCCACGTCCCCTGAACTGATGCAGATTTCAGCTTAGAAACTAGAAGGGAATTGAAATACTTAAACAATCAATCAATAGTCACCTCTCCAAGAATGGTGTGAACCCAGGAGGCAGAGCTTGCAGTGAGCTGAGATAGTGCCACTGCACTCCAGCCTGGGCGACAGAGCGAGACTCCGTCTCAAAAAAAAAAAAAAAAAAAAAAAGTCACTTCTCCAAAAGCAGGGCTGTTTAATAATGAGAGAATAAAATATCAGTTTTAACCTGAAATCTTTGTTTAAACAGTATTTTTAATTCATCAAAGTTCTCATCTCATTACTTTGTACAATACACTTAATATAATTCACTAGGTATCATCTGGGTTCTGTATTATTTTCTTACATGTAAAACATGTACAACTGTGCCTGCCCCTTGTTGAGCTGGCTATCACCAAGGGCACTGAGCATAGCAAGAGGACCCATTGGGGACACAGAAACAAATCAGTGAAACAAACTGCAATTACTTTTGCACCAACCTGAAACATAGAAAGGGGAAATAATGCTTGTTTTGCTTTGTCTCCTAATAGCTCCTGGCTAAATGTTTTATAAACATCATAAATGAAGGGATTAGTAGCAAACATTAAGACTAATAAGTGACTAAATAGCTTTAAATAAATCTTAGTTAAAATTTTTTATGTATGCTTAGATTAAGTATTTAGAAAAGTATAAATAACTTAGTCTATCGTGTTTTCGTCTCAACTAATTTTTTCAGTTATTTGTACAAAACCTCATCTCCATGACACTTTCTGTGCTGGGGTGCAGAATGTTCAAAGTAAAACATTCCTCTTACAGATGCTGGTGGAACCAGTGTTATCCCTGGAGAGGTATCACACATGTTCACGAGAACTTCTGATTCAACAACACCGCAACAAAACCACGTCTCTATGGTCTCCACCACACAGTATCACCAAAAGCTGCTTTTATTAATTGGGTTGGGGTTAAAGTACATGTTCTCCTGAATGCACATAGCTCAATAACTTGATCAATGCAATTATCTTGAAAATGAATAGAAGCCATGAATACAAAGATAGAGGACATATACGTAACTATTAAAGTCTCTGACAGGGGTTTTTGTGAAAACAAATTGCTATAAAGTAAGCTATTACTGGTACTGGTAGTTGCTAAACAAAGCAGAAATGGGACAGAAAAGAGAAAACAATATGAAAGTAATCACTGAGAGAACCACAAAATTCCAGGAAAAGTATTTGAAATTGGTAGCAATCAGGAGTTGAAGGCTGGAGCAAAAATGGCTCCTCTGAGTGGCACGCATAAGGAAAGCGTCTTTTCAGGAGACACTTCTAATTCTGTAGTCTATAGAGGAAGGAATGTCTTCTGCAGGGAGCTGCCCTTGCTCCTGCTCTGTTGACACACATACTTTCAGAAAGGTTAAATATAACTCCTTGCTGGAAAATAGCCTATAACCTTCCCAAGAGAGTTAATGGCTCTTGTTCAATATTTTCAAGAATTTGGGTCATATGGCTGGATTGTAAGTATTTACTCATTACTTTTTTCCCCAAACCAGCACGTGCACTCTCTCAGGATAAGAACTGTATTTGAATCATCTTAGCATTTATCAAGCCTAATCACAGTACAGTATTCAAATTTTTCCAATTTTGTGCTTAGAATAGACCTACGCATTTATTCTGTCTCTCCTTCAGAATTTTTAAGGATAATATTCTTTGTTCTCACACTAATTGCAACTATGTTAGACTACATCTGAATTATGTAGAATAAATATATTAAAGGCCTTTTATTTCCTTACCTCTTCCTAACAGGTAGAAAACCCAGACTTTAACTCTAACTACTGTACCTTATTTTTTGTAGGCACATGTCGTGGTTCCCTGTCCATGTTACACAGTCTCTGTAATTGGAGATTAACATAGGCATGCACCTAGAAATGGCTATCACATCCTCTCTTTATTGTCTGACATTTAAACCTTCCAGTTCTAGCTCTGAGGTGTTAAAAAAATAACACAATTAATGTAACAGAGTTATCGTTAAACTTTCACATTACCAGAGTGAAGTCAGAATAATATGATTCTCAAAATAAACATTCCGGAATGACACTGAACTAAATGGGCAGGCTGTTGTAATACTCTCATTGGACAAAAAATGACATTAACCACAAGTTAGCCTTCAGAATAGGAGTCTAAAAATAGCTGTTATCCTAACAAAATCAATGACTGTATACTTTTATATTTGATTATATATATGTGTATGTATATACACGCACATGCATTTGTATACATATTTGTGTGTATATGGGCACATATACATATATACACATTTATGTTTTGTATATATGTTTGCAAGTTTGTGTACACATGTATAATATACACATGTATATTTGTGTGTGTACACATGTACAATATACACTGAAATATAGAAGTGTGTATGTTGGATCCCCACTTGGAAAGACACTCAAGTCCTAACACAGGGTAGAAAGAGGGGAAATAGAATAAAAGAAGAGAACATTTTCTGCAAAAATTTAACAGCATGTAGAAAGCCAAAATCATAGACAGGGTTTGGTCTAGTGGAAGATTTATTTTCCATTCATTCTGTATTCTTGACCTACAGACTGAGGGGTAGAGTGGAGGGGAGATGGTGAGAGAGGCTGTAGAGGGCTCTGACTGTTGATGCTGGACTGCTTCCTTCTTCTGGACACTGTGGCTTTCTCAGAGGTGGTGAAGGAGGAAACCCACAGAAGGGCAGGAATGGAACACAGTTGAGTCCTTTAAAACCTGGGAGCTCAGATGTGGTGGTGGTGGCAGGCCACCATCTGCGGGCCGTGGTTAGAGTGTTGGAGTGCCTGTCTTCATCTGGTGGAGAGCCACAAAAGTGCCTCTGGTGAAGTCTGTGACTCGATGGCAGTGCAATTCAAATGGCAGCATACGGAGGTTTCGCCCATGGGCGTTAAATAAAGAGCACAAATTCTCTCTGGTCTGCTTACCAAATTTTTTGTACTTAAAATAACCAGTTTTCTCATCCTGAGAACTAACGACTTAAGGCAGTTATAAACAAAGTATCTGCTTGAAATTCAGAGTTTAGTCTGTATGGCTAGGGGGCAACCTTATTTAGCAGCACAAATTATGTCTAAATATGGAAAGAGACAGGTGGTCAGTGTAGAAAATTATACCGAAAGATCTTTTTCCCTTGGTTGACAGAGTTAGCTCTTTGAAAATGAGGGCGAGCTGGACAGTTATCAGGGAAAGGTTGTTGAGGGACAGTGAGAAGACAGGGACATTCTTTAGACACTCTGGAATGCTCTCTAGAGGTGAGAAACAGGGTCTGGTTTTTGCTCTGCTAGGTTCTATTTTTAATCTTTTGTTACTTTATTTTCCACAGATATTCCAATAAAATAAAATAAATTGTGAATATAAACTTTGTTACTTGTTTTGTAATATTTGGCCACACAGTGTGTGTGGCCCCTAATAATTTTCCGTAGCAAATATTCATTAGAAAAATGCAGTACAGACTTCTAAACTTCCTAAGTCCCCCTTGCCTCATGTATAAAAGGTGAATAATGATGATGCCAGCCATGAATGGTTGTTAAATCTGGTACTATGAATATATACTGTTATTGGGGAGAAGAATTTTGTTTTTCCAAAAGCATTTAGAGTGGCCTGTGAATAATGAGTTTAACTCCCAAACAGTTAAATGTGGTTGGAAAAATAAGAAAACAGAAAAGTAATTTAGATTGTAACATTGAGCAGCAGCAACATACAACCTAAGATGGGTATAATTTAGATGTATCTAGTGTACTGTGTACCATTCCTGATGAAACTTGCAAGAAGGTGAAAGTAACATATTCTATACGTTCAAGCCTCATGCCTATCTTAGAGATTAAAAACCACAAGTCCTCAGATTGCAGTTTTATCTGGTGTTAGATTGTTAAAGCAAGGCCTTAAGATATGACTGGTTTGGTTGCCTGGAGTATAAAATCAATACAACTGACAAGCAAGTTGGGAGGACTAGTCAATCATAAACACTGGGGTTTATGGAAGATGTTTACTCTCTCAGTTACAAGTGAGGCTGAACAAATGGAGAACAGGAGAACAAATTCCAAGAGGCTGCATGAAATTCTACTTCCAAGGAAAGGCCAGGAAGCAAATCACTATCAAAGAAGAAGTTTTGTGTGCTTATATAATTATGACGCACTCACCAGGGCCACAAAAGACAGATGAATCTCCTTTGTGAATTGGTATATTTTAAACTATATTTGACAGTGAATATTATCTGCTAGATGGAAAGCTCTCTTCATGAACACAGAAAAGCCTAACATATTTTTTCAGACAGAGGAAAACGTTATACCGTTGTCCTGATTGATCAAAGTAGTTGCTCTTTCCCTACAGATATTTAACAGGCAGATGAAGAGCCCTACCACAACAGCTCCTGAAGGAGGTTCTTCTCGACTCATTTTCCCCAGCAGATCCTTCTTGCCACTGCCAAAACTCAAAAGGTGGAGATCTCTTAGCTTCTTGGCACTGGAATATGGGCATGTGACATAGCAGTAAGGTGTCTTCAAGCCACAGTAGGATATTCAACCCTCATTGACATTTTAAACCCAGGATTTTATATCTGTTCCCAACTTTCCATGTCTACTGCTACTGCCTTTGTTCATTCATGAGTTCACTCAGGAAATATCTAAGTATCTACTCTGTTAGACACATACTAGAAAAAGGCAGATCCAATCCCTACCTTCATTTTCTTTACAGTCATCTGCCTTACAAAAATAAAAGTCTGATGAAATGGTTAAAATTTGATGAAATCTTGATGAAATGGTCAAGATTTATAAAGACCCACCTGGTAGACTGCCTTAGCTCAATTTGATATCGTAGCCATTTACCGCCCCTAGCAGCTCTCTGAGAGAGCACCGTCAGAGAGAAACGCAGGTTCCAAGACGTGCCCAAGATCACGCAACCTTCAGTGGAATGCCTGGCCAGACCAGATCCCAAATGCAACAAGAAACTGCTCTAGTTCTTCTCCTTCTACACTAGGGCTTTTCAAGTGTTTTTGTTTGTTTGTTTGTTTTTTCCATTTAACGTGAATAGTCCCTTTACTTAAATTACATGTTACTTAGAAATCACAAATAAAAATAGACAAAAGCAAAAGTTATCCAGGGCTGGCTAGGTGTGCTTTTCCTGGGAGGTCACCATGTCACATGAAAGAATTTTCAGGTTCTTGCAGACAGGGTTCTACAGTATTCCTTGTTTAAAGAGCAAATAAGATGAAAGATCTAATACACTTAGAAAATTTAAAACATGTGCTTGGTTCTATTGTTTGTTTTTGTACTTACCTACATATGGGAATTGAAGAAAGGAAGAACTGCACTAAACATTAGAAAGAAAAGATATTATCTTCATGCTATTAAAGCTTGCACAATCATTTTTGTGCAAGGACAAGTAGATATTCATTGTCAAGAAATTCCTTTACACATCATAAATATATACACATCCCTTTGCTTGTGAATGAAGTTTTTGTGCATCCTTTTTTCTCCCTTAATTAAAATGGAAAATGTTTTGAGCCTTTTGTTACTTTATTTTCCACAGATGTTCCAATAAAATTTTTAAAATTACAAAAACAAACACTGATGCTAGTTTTACAATATTTATTTACATAGTGTGGGTGGTCCCTAACAACTTTCCATGGCCAATATTTGTTATTAGGAGAACTATTTATTATTCCTTACAAAGATATTTAAAGGGGAAAGACACTTTATTTTGACAGACATGCCTGGATCATTGCTAGTACCCCTATATCTCCATTATGAATAAGATGTTCACTGGGTTTTTTTACTGAGAGGGCATCTAGTTCTTGATATGACTCAAAATCACCAGTGAAGTGGTTTGGAAACTTAATGTATGTTTTAGTGAGAAGTTTTCAATGGGACATGAGAGTTTGTGTGTACATGTGTGGTATGTGTGTTTTAATTTGAATGCTGACAAGTTTGGGGGATTCTGTTTAAGAATATTATACTCTGAACATATTTGTTACAGCTATTAACCCTAGATTAATCATCTGTGATCTTGGGGATATCAGTACATTCTTGAATCTGGATTCATATAAAATGAAAGAGTTGGACATTCTCGCAGCATTCTTATTTGGGAGGGTTATATGAAGGATGGAGTTCTTAAGCTGGGCTCTAAAGAACCGCTAGGACTTTGGTACACTCATAGATGATTTTTCTTATGATTTTCATTATGTCAACCTTCAGTGGAAGAACTTTTCAAAAAACAAATGCTCGTTGGAGGACAATTCCAAATCACTTTGCCCAGAAAGAATAGCCGACATTGTGACTCCTTTCCGCCATTTCAATCTTTCTACCACTACTAGCTTAAAAGAAACTTACACAATAGGTAGATTCAGTTACTCATTCACCATGTCCAGAACACACATCACCCCTTATGGCATCTTTGACCATCCTGTCACTCTAATACCCGCCCCCCCCCAGAATGTACTTCTCCCTTCTTCATAAATTGACCTGTTCTTCAACTCAAACCTTTGTCTGGTATAAAGTTTTCATAAATTCATAAGTCAATCTTCAATTTTTTTTTTTTTTTTTGAGATGGAGTCTTGTTTTGTCACCTAGGCTGGAGTGCAGTGGTGCAATCTTGGCTCACTGCAAC
This sequence comes from Symphalangus syndactylus, assembly GCF_028878055.3. Taxonomy (NCBI): domain Eukaryota; kingdom Metazoa; phylum Chordata; class Mammalia; order Primates; family Hylobatidae; genus Symphalangus; species Symphalangus syndactylus. Next base: position 113,068,594 of record NC_072427.2, read on the forward strand.
CTCCACCACCCAGGTTCAAGCGATTCTCCTGACTCAGCCTCCTGAGTAGCTGAGATTCCAGGTACGTGCCACCACGCCGGGCTAGTTTTTGTATTTTTTAGTAGAGATGGGGTTTCACCATGTTGGTCAGGCTGGTCTCAAACTCCTGACCTCGTGATCCACCCACCTTGGCCTCCCAAAGTGCTGGGATTACAGGCATGAGCCACTGTGCCCAGCCACAACTTTCCATCTATGATGGCTTCTGCTACTTTTGGAATACAATTCCATTTCTACAACATGACAAAGGCTCTTTGTAATATGGGCATTGCCTCTAGCCTAATTTATTAATTTATTAACAGATAATTAATAACATATAATGTGCTAGGCAGTGGTCCAAAATAATGAATCAGACACTGAAGGCTCCTTTCATCATGGAACTTGCATTCTAGTGGGAAAGACAGATAATGAGAAGTAAATAAACACATTGAAATGATAATGTCAGGCAGTGATATGAAGAAAATCAAGCAGGAACAATGTATAATAGAATGCGGGAGGTGGTGAATCAAGGAGGACTTTGAGGAAACCACATTTCAACAGAAACTGAATGACAAGAAGATGTCAGCCAAGTCCAAATCCAAGGGAAAAAAAAGCATTATAGTCAAGAATAGCAAGTGTCCAGGGCAGAAACGAAGTTTGGCCTCTTCAAATCACAGAAGCCACTGTGATTCTGTGTTGCATGCCAGCTGAAACATATGGTTTCAAATAGATCCAGAGTAATAGTATCCAGGCAGGGCCAGCATAAGCAGGGCCTGACTGGGCAGGATGGATGGAATTCGGGTTCTCTTCTTATGACAATAGGAAGCTACAAGAGGGCTTAAGCAAAGTGAGAAGTCTGTTCGACTTATATTTTTAAATGATGATTTTGGCTGCCATTGGGAGAATGCTTTTCAATGTTATAAGAATGGAAGAGGAGGCAATTGTCATAGTAACTTTATCTTCAGCCCTTCTTAAATGTCTTCCTTTTTCCCTGGAGGTGACTTGCAGAGTAGTTTTTCTACTGACTAACATAGAAAAGTTAGAAATGAAATTTTGTTTTGCAAAGATTATGTTGTAACCAGTAATATATATTATTAGTGTGGAATTCAAAAGACACAAATGTTCTAAAAATGTATAATCATCAGTTGTGTTAAATGCAAGATTCATTAATTCATTTCACTCCTCCATAAAATATTGGTCAAAAATCAATATATATCAGGCACAGTGCTAGTTTCAAGGATTACAGAGGTGGTACCAATAACAAGAGCTAAATAACAACATCAGCTAAAATATATAGGACAGCTACTATGTGTTACTCTCTACCCAACACTCTTTACATATATTAACTTATTTTTCCTCATAATGTCTCTATGAACTATACGTTGTTATTTGCCCTCTTTTTTTTTTTTTTGGTGAACTAGTCTCTCTCTGTTACTCAGGCTGGAGTGCAGTGGCATGATCTTGGCTCACTGCAACCTCCGCCTTGTGGGTTCAAGCGATTCTCCTACCTCAGCTTCCCGCGTAGCTGGGATTACAGGCTCCTGCCACCATGCCTGGCTAATTTTTGTAGTATTTTTAGTAGAGGCAGGGTTTCACCATGTTGTCCAGGCTGGTCCTGAATTCCTGACCTCATATGATCCGCCCATCTCAGTTTCCCAAAATACTGGGATTACAGGCATGAGCCACCGCGCCTGGCCTGTTATTTGCCATTTTACAAATGAGACAATCTACATCGTAAGGGTTAAGAAACTTCCCCATGATCATTCAGCTAGTATATGGCAATACAAGATATTGAACTTACAGAATCTAGCTCCAGAACCTACACTTTTATCATGTACTTCATAGGTCTTTAAAAAATAAAAATAAAACAAATATTGAAAAATGAAACAAATACTGTCTTTATTTTTAGAACTTATTATTTGATTATTAAGATAAATATTAAGCAAAACTATAAGAAAATATAATAAAAGCCAGTGGTCACAAATTTTGCAAGAGTAAATGTTTAATAATCTGAAATACTGACATTTCTTTAATAATTTCAATGAGTTAAAAGGAAAAATATATGAGGACATAAGAGCAATGAATTTGGCCATTTGTTTGAGAAATTGCTAAGAAGAAGAAGAACGTCGAAAAATAAGACAAGAATTAGAAACACAATGTTCTTTAAGAATGGAAGGCTCTGACAAATTTGGAAATAGAGCAAAAGTGCCAGCTGGAAAGTAAGAGTAAAAGCTTAAAAATGGGAAGAAATAATGCATACACAAGTCCTTCCAGGTAAGGATGATCTAAACACAGGTAAAGGAATTATATTCAGAACAGGAAAGAAAATTTTATCAACAAAGCTTTGAAGCAATAAGGAAGAGGATAACCATAAATAAAATTAAGAATAGAAGAAGTAATTCACATTATATAGTCATATTAATAGAAACATCATATGGGATATTGGAACCATATATAAAATAACAGAGAACATTAAATGACGTAGAAGCGGCAGATAGGAATATCATTTATCCCTTCCTGTAACAAGACCGAAGGATATCAGAACTCTATTGTTTGTAATTTGTCACTTTACATAATATTCATACTTATGTTCAGTATTTTGTGTATTAAATATAAAAGACACCATCACACAAGTTCAGGTATTCTGTTTTGAGATTATCAAACTCTCTTCAGGCATTGCCAAATTTAGAGCCAATCGAGTTGAGATGCTTGATAATGTCAATCAACATTAGAACCAAGTAGGCTAACTTAACAATGGTGTTTTAGAAAGAATTATTCTGGTATGAAAACGTATTCTCCAGTTGCTTAGGACTTGGGTAACCTAATACGTCTCATGTGGCTAATACATGTAAGGCCTCACATCTGGATTTCCATAGCTTAAAGCCAATTCTGAAGTTATGAACGAATGAATGACTATAGAATAATCAGAGAAGAGATGGAGAGACAGAAAGTGAGAATGCTACCAGAACGCCTCCATAAACCACTGTAATCGGTGAGATGTGCACCCCTGTGTCTTCGCTCTCATTACTCCACTGGGGTTGGGTATCACGCATCATCATCAAGAACAGGTGTTGGCATCGCTTACAGCTCATTCATCATTAGGCTGCAGCAATGTTAACATATGCTGCGTTAGTGCTAATCGCGTTTGTTTTTAAAATCAATGTTGATCTGCCCTTCATCATGCCAAAGAGATAAATGTTAGCTGAGGAGAAACAAACCTGGGGCAACATATTATTTACTTACCCAGGTTCCTGTTCTCCCACCCCCATCCCCCAGGAAAATTCTCATGCCTGGAACCTGTAAATGTTTAAAGATTTCAAATTCAAGATTTTGAGATAACTTAAAAGTATACAGAAAGCATTTAAGAATTATATTTGACATAAACTTATCAGAGAACTCCTGGTTAAATCCTTAAATTCTGATATTGATTTTATGTCATTGATTTAACTGTAGATCACTTAATCAATGGCATTCTATTTAACAGACTATTTAGAGATTAGATTTTAAAGACAATTAAATTTGAATTATAGACAGCCCATCTTGCTGTTCAATTGTTAAAGTATAAGATCAGAATAAAATGTTTAGCATTTTAGAAAAACAGGGAAACATGTAATCAGAACTATACAGAAATGTTACACATATTCATTGATTAGGCTCTGACTGATTTAATGAAAAGACTTAAACACAGAGTTCCCCTCTTCAGTACAACTGTGGTTTTCATTAAGCATATCACTTAACTTCAGCTTAACAAATGAGAGTTTGTTAATTAATTAGTTCATTCAGGATCTCTAAATTGCAATTTGCATATCAACTGTTAGTTCTTAAAGAGATTTCTTAAAATGTTTACAGAAAGTTTCTTCTTAAATGTTGTACTCTTTACCTTGGCTTCTTTTGGCCAGGGGGTGGCGGGGGACCGAGTTTCACTCTTTCACCCAGGCTGGAGTGAAGTGGCATGACCTCGGCTCACTGCAACCTCTGCCCCCCAGGTTCAAGCGATTCTCCAGCCTCAGCCTCCAGAGTAGCTGGGATTACAGATGCCCACCACCACGCCCAGCTGATTTTTGTATTTTTAGTAGAGATGGGATTTCGCCATGTTGGCCAGGCTGGTCTCAAACTCCTGACCTCAGGTGATCCACCTGCCTTGGCCTCCCAAAGTATTGGGATTTCAGGCGTGAGCCACTGCACCCAGCCAGTTTTTTTTTTTTTTTTTTTTTTTTATAATGGAAGTTTTGCTGAGTAAAAGTACATTTCCATTCAAGCTTTTGGCAAATATGATAATTTCTAAATCAGGGAGTAAACAATTGAGGCTGTATAGCCAAGTAATTTTTACAGCTACATAATTTTTTACTGTTTTTCCTACATTTTGTTTTGTTTTGGTGCGTGTGTGTGCTATGACAAGAGCTGCATCTTTTTCATTTTGCTTTTTGCTGGCTCTCTCTCATTACGCTATTTTTTCTTTAGGGCTCTGGCTTGAATTCCATTCTTTGTGGCTTTGGCATTTGACTTTCGGGTCTCTGATTATAGCCAATTTAGTATCTTGTTATTCGTTCTGTCATTCCTGTGCACTGGTATCATTTGTTCTTGAGATAGAAAATTGTTTATCTGATGAGCTTTTAGTATCTTGAAATTTCCTTTCTCTATTAAACTTTACCCAGTTAGTTCCTTCTTTTGTAGCTGAATTTATTGTAATTTTTTTTTTTTTTTTTTTTTTTTTTTTTTTTGAGATGGAATCTCACTCTATTGCCCAGGTTGGAGTACAGTGGCGCAATCTCAGCTCACCGCAACCTCCGCTCTCCGCCTCCTGGGTTCAAGTGATTCTCCTGCCTCAGCCTCCCTAGTAGCTGGGATTACAGGCACATGCCACCATGCCCAGCTAGTTTTGTATTTTTAGTAGAGATAAGGTTTCACCATGTTGGCCAGGCTGGTCTTGAACTCCTGACCTCAAGTGATCCACTCACCTCAGCCTCCCAAAGTGCTGGGATTACAGGCATGAGTCACTGCACCTGGCATAATCCTCTTTCTTAAACATAATTATTTTTATTTTATTTTGATTTTTCTATTTTATTTAACTTTACTCTTTATGATCTTTAATTCTGTAGTTACATTCAACAAGACTTTATGCATTAAAATTATTTTTCATTGTCAATCAAATATTAAATAACCATGTAAGCAGAGTTTCGTCTTAGGTTTTTGACCACTTATTACAGTCCTGAATTTTATGAGGTTCAACTGGCTGAGAGGCAGCCTGGAGTGGTGATTAAGACTTTGAAGTTAGATTATTCACATTCAAACTCCGGCTTTTCCATTACTCCCTATTTATCCTTGCACATATAACTTAATCTTGCTGCGTCTCAGTTTCCCCATCTACAGAATGGTGATGCTATTACCTAATACAAGGTTGCTGTTGAAGACAAAGTTAATTAATAAACAGTGCTTGAAATATTAAAGTTCATTATTGAAAGTACTTAGCTTTTAGTTTTCTGACATTATTATTATTATCCTAGTTTTTCTAGGATGAAATACATTTATGTTACCTCCATGTTCATGTGCTTGTACAAACATACAAGCACACACATGTATATGCTACTCACAGTGTCTTGAAGGTAACCATTTAGGAATCCAAAATATTCTCTAAAATTTCAAAGAGTCTCTGTCCATAACCATGTATTTCACCTCAATTATGCCTGAATGTCCTTTACTTGGAGTCCCAGGGATCTGCATTTCACTTAATAGATGATGGTGCTCTCAGGACAGATCACTTACACTAACAGCGATGAAAAACATGGGAAGGTGGGTAGTAGACCGAATACATTGTGTCTCTGGCCCCTTAATAGCTTCTCATAGGACTCAGTAAAAAAATTCCAGCATCCAGAAGAAGAAATTGCCAGTGACCAGCAACATGAATGCGAGGAGGTCAATGACGATGTATTGACAAGCACACATTCACTGGCAAACTTTCTACACATTCAGATGCCAAAAAATGCAGAGTGAGTGAGTATATGGAACACTTATTCAACCAATTTCTCTATGAAATTTTAAATTTTAGAATATTTTGGCACATAATTCTTTACACAAATGTTAAAATACCACTGTAATTGATGGTCACTCCTTGCAGTTCAACCATGCCCAAATTAAACCTGAATAATGCACTGTCTGTGCTTCATACTGTTATCGGTTACCACCATAGGAAAACAAAGCTGTATTTAAATGTAATGAAAACATAAGTCATGTCACCAAGTTGAGAGTGAGGCATTCTCTCCCACAGTTCTTTGAATTAAATCAGCCCCCCTGCTTTTAGCAATCTTAATACAAGTCACATTATATGACAGTAACCTTGTCCCCTCTACTTAGAATGAACTATAAAAACAATAATTAATAGCTAAAAAATAATTTTAGCCCAGAGGTGAATTTCTTGTTATTTTGAAAATGCATTTACCACTACAAGACTGTAATCTCCCTGAGAGCATGGAACCATGACTAGGTAGTCAGTCGCTATAATCGAGAGAGATATTTACTCAGTAAGTATTTATTGTCCAGGTGAATGAGAAAACAAACGCAATCAGGTTATCAGAAAGAGTTCAATGATCACTGACTTCTTAGTAAGGATCAGAGGTTGCCATAGTAATGTCTATCTACTACTGTGTTCCATATTTTTATTTTGGTAGTTGCTTTTCTAGTTGCATTCAGCTTCACCTTCATGAACCCTACTTTATATTTTCACATCATTCTATTATTCATAAAGCATGGAGATATCTGTATGAGGGATGGATTTGACTTATTAGAATAAACCTGTTATAAAAAATGTTCATTTGTGCATTTGAGATTTGTGAACATATTCAACTTGAGTTAATTGAAGTTTTTTTTTCTTTTTTCTTCTTTAAACCCTACAAAATGTTGGGAAGCCTGTTCATAGTTTTCATTTTAACGTGTTTGGCATTAAGTGATAGAACGTCCTGGTTCCTTTCTGAGAATCACTCAGTTTCATAGTAGGATAGAGAAAGGTCTGAGTAATCAGAGAGTGACATAACATAAAAGCAGGATTTGACAGAAATAGAGTCAACTGTCAGTTCAGGATTTTCCATTTAACAAAGCTGACATCATTGACGTTAGCCTTTATACATTGTGTCATTGTGCAAAAAACAACTATAACTTTTCTCATTTTTATTCTATAATTTATTTTTATTGTATCTGAACATCATTTTTCCTCTTTGGGGAGTTTTATATTTAGAATTTGTATAATGCACTTTTCTAAGTTCCCTTTTGGCCTTCAGTCACTGCTTTACGAAAAGAGCCATTCTCATGTAAGTAACAGGAAACAGAGAAAGAAATATTGACATAGTGTAAAAATCTACGCCATCTTTGATTTTTACTGCAAATCTCTGCAAATGAGGCAGCACAGTTTGTTCAAAGATGGAGGATAGAGAGGATTTTGACTACTTTTCAAATTTATACTGTGCATTATACATGTTTATTTAAGCCATTAAAGGCTGTAATGTGTGGTGCTATTTCTCACCAAGGGAAAATTAACAGGATTAAAAAGAAGACTTAGCTTTGTTTTAAAAAGGAGGGTGATACTAATTTTTCTGAGAAATATTCCAGTTTTTTACTATTATGAGTTGTTTTTAACTATTATGAATTATACACAGCACACATAAAGATGCTCTTAATACTAAATGACGAATGTCATGAACAACGACTTCTACCTACCATATAAACGCCAATTTGTTATGGAAAGCAAAGTAATACATATAAAAGATTTAAAATGATGGTATGTCACATATGAAATGAAAGACAGTTTTTGGTTTGGTGACAGGTTAACAAGTATTAAAAAAAATTTGAGGAGCTATGTGAGGCCGAGGTGGGCAGATCACGAGGTCAGGAGTTTGAGACCAGCTTGTTCAACATGGTGAAACCCCGTCTCTACTAAAGACAAACAAACAAACAAACAAACAAAAAAAAAACTTAGCCGGGCACGGTGGCAGCCGCCTGTAATCTCAGCTACTTGGGAGGCTGTGGCAGGAGAATTGCTTGAACCGGGAAGGTGGAGGTTGCAGTGAGCCGAGATTGCACCACTGCACTCCAGCCTGTGCAGCAGTGAGACTCCGTCTCAAAAAAAAAAAAAAAAAAAAAAAAAAAAAAAAAAAAACTTCAGGAAAGGGGAAAAAACACCAGACTGATTTAGAAGAAAACAATATTAAGATTTTAAAGATAAAGGGGCTAAGATATCAGGAGAAAAACAAAAGTAAATTGGAAGTAAGATAAAGTTAATAGGTAAATATGTATATATGTTTATATATAGCAAATAAATAAATGAATATGATAAGATTGCTTTGAATAGCTAAGAGTCTGTGTTTTCATCCTTTTATCTGCAAACATAAAAAATTATTTCTTAATATGCGATTATTTACATATTAAATAGCAGAAAAAGAAATGTAGCTTAAAAAAAAACTTTTTTAGGTATATAGTCTACTCAGCAAGTTGAAATCCTGACAAAATATCTGAGGAGAGAGAAATTCTTCCTTGCGAATACTCACATAGATTTGTATTGCTATTAAGTTGCTTGTATATGTTCTCATTTATCTTCAGCACGGGAAAATACTAACTTTATAAGTAGTTTGTGATTAATTACTTTTTTTCACTGTTTTTGTCTCAATAAAAAGCAATATATTAAAGTAAATGTTAGTAGCCAGTTAATCTAGGCACTCAAAGGAAGAGTGAAACAGATTGTAAAGATTAATATATGTGTTATATATTTAATATAATTTATATTTAATATATATGAAAATTTATGTTAGTGTGTATATAGATATGTGTGTGTATATATGTGTGTGTATATATATACGTGTGTGTGTATATATACACGTGTGTGTGCATATATATGTGTATATATATATGCACACACACACACACATATTGTACCACGGACCTCCATTTTTTTATGTTGTGTGCCTGTATATAGTGAATACCACATACTCACTCCCAGGAAGGAGGAGGAGGAGAAAGAGGAGAAGGAAGGAAATTTTCAAATGACAATTTCTATCAGGATCCATTTTCCTATTATAAGTTCAGAATACTTGGACGTCTTTATAAAATCAAGTTGAAATCTCTAAGATTTTGATCCGTATTCTCTTAAATATTAAAGGTTATACCTAGGGAGATTCCATGTTGACTGGCAAACAAAGCATACGATTTTAAGAATGACTCTTCATAAAATATGTGTCTAAGAATTAAAAGTGTCTTGTAACAGATACACAAAAGAGAGATTTAGAATAATTAATATTTAAAGACAGATAATTTTAATGTTTCACACTTTTAACTACAAAATTCTTTGTTTTCCTAAATATTAGCAAAAATGTTGTATATTAAAATAAATCTTGAAAATCTCACCCAACATTTAGATAATAGTTCAAAAGTCATATTGCTAATTTACCTCTCAATTCTGCTATTCTTACAGCTTAAATTCATTTATGGCAAATCACAGATTTTACTTTGTCCTTCTGTCTTATTTGATTACAACACCTGATGTCTCTGAAACTAAATATCACAATTTGATGCTGCTGTTCATCTCTTTTCTCAAAGCATTTGTTTGAATAGGATGGAACAACCAAATTGAAATTAATCTCAAGAAAAAACATTAAAAGCAAAAACCAGAGTAGAGCCAAAAATAACATAAGCTGGTCCTCCTGCATTCAATCTTTCTTAAGTGTTCTGCCAGTGCACTCTCAATGTGTATATTCAATTACTACCAAGGGGCTGTAAATTATGTGACACATTTTGAGTGGTCTAATGTCCACTAGGGAAATGAGAGAGATGCTGCAATGATTTCCATTTGCTCACTGACTTTGAACTCAAACCACCAATGGATCTCACTTGACTGAATTTTCTGCTTGAAAGATTTGAATTTGTATGCCTGAAATAAAAAAAAGCTTATCTACAAGTATGTAAGATTTGTTCAAATGGCTTTTCAGTTTTGTGTTTGAGAGTTTCACTAAATTCCTAATGCTTTAGAAAGGACCAGTTAATGGCATCACACCTTTTGTATTTCTCTGTATGAAGCTTGCAAAGACTTCTACAGCCTTCCCTCTGCAGAAGAGTACATTCAGGGCTTTTGGGAATTGTATCCTGGAAAGCCTGGAAGTGAAGGGAGGTAAAGAAGAAGCTGCCAGTCAGGCCCAAGGGTTTTGTTCATCACAAGGATAATGTAAAAGACAATCAACAGCCTTGCTGATGAGGCTCCTTGATTCATGTCTTAGAAGGCTATTAGGACCCATCTGTTTGACTGCCTCTTCCATCCAGAGGCCACAGGGAACAGTTCTGCAGCTACTAGTTGTACAAAACATCACTCTGATTCTGAATTTGACAATCCATGAGTCACAGACCCAACACATTTGGGACATAGAAGCTTTGAGTCTCAAGATTTAACACAGACTTTGAACTGTATTTTATTTGTATGTTCAGTGCCTTCCTTGGGTTAATGTGAGAGCTTTTGTGGAAGATGTTGTTAATTATTTGTTATATATGCCAATAGTGTTTTTCAACAAAATGAAAATCACTATTTCCAAAAATAATTATGAAAGAGCTAAAATGGGGCTCAGTCAGTGATTGTAAAGTACAACACTATTATTTTACAACTGAGGGCATTCAGCAGAGTCTGGATTTGCTCAGAGTTGCACTATGATATGTTAGGTTTCAATGTCAGATTTACTCTGATGACTTAATAATAAGTCATTCCTGCCTTCCTATCTACAAACCTTCTTATCATCAGCTCTAAGAGTTGTCAAGAATACCTCAATAGTTTAACATTCCTTTTTTTGGAACACTATTAAACTATTCCTACTTGAAATCAAGGTGTAATTTGAATGAATTTGAATTTATTTTCAAATTATTTATCAAAAACAAGCAGAATGATCAGGATTAAGGGCTCAACTAAATTTAATCAATCCAGATAAGAATTTTATAAGTTTTTGTCGAAGATGCAGTGATGGCTAATTTTATTAATTAAATTAGGATAGGTTTTAATGTGTAAAGTAGTGATGGTTTACATTCAACACACAGTATTACAATCATTATTATTAATGACAAAATTCTCTTTTATACAGAGCACATGAATAAAGGAGGGTCATTCATCCCGCAATCAGTCTTCCTAGTCGTTTTAAATAGAACACAGTACCCCAAATTTCCTTTAGATACTCCAATTCAGAAAGTAACAGGCCCCTGGTAAAATTATGCTACTATATTAATATATTTTTGTGTTTTAATTCATCTATGAAATAAAGTAGGTCCTTTATTTTTCTGATATTCTAAGACAGAACAACTCCTACATTTAGCCCATTGTCCAGATGATAATGATCCAACTCTTGACAGTAAGGTAAAAACAAAACTCTTACACACACAATTCGGTTTGAAAATGTGAAATTTTCACTCAAGAAAAGGCAATTTATAAATGTATGCATGTGTGTGTGCACATCTTTATTTATGTATCTAAACTTTCCTATTTTCAGTTACTATTAAAATGATAACTATATATAATACATGGGTTAAAATGAGATATTATAACAGCCTTCCTCTATAAAACTCACTTTAATAACAATATACCATGAATTGTTGTAATTGTTATAGAATTAAGAATATGAAAGACAACTTATAAGTCAAACTGGTGTTCTCATGAATTATATATCAGATATTTTGTACCTATAAATTAAATAGTCATTTCAAGTTTTTTGAAGAAATATTTTGTTGGGTTTTCTATAAAATTAAACATTTAAAAAAATCTTTTAAGACCTAGAAATAGTGAATACCATTTTTTTATTTAAAATTTTTTATCAATACATAATAATTATATATATTTATGGGCTACATGTGATTTTTTATTATTGTATTTTTAAAAATAACATATAATTGTACATATTTATGAGGTATACAGTGATGTGTACATACATATAGTGTATAGTGATCAGATCAGGGTAATTAGCATATCCAACATCTCAAACATTTATCATTTTGTTGGGAACATTCCTCCTTTTCACTATTTAAAATTATATATTATTGATAACTATAGTCATCTTATTGTGGTATAGAACCCTAGGACTTATTCCTGCTGTCTAGTTGTATTCTTATAGTCTTTAAAAATTTTCTATCATTCCCTTTCTCCTAACCTTCCCAGTCCATAATATCCTGTGTTCTACTTTTTACTTCCTTCTAAACCGGGATATTTCATCACACTACCTGACTTCAAAATGCACTACAAAGTTGTGGTAACCAAAACAGTATGGTACTGGTACTGTCATAAAAATAGATACATAAAACAATGGAACAAAACAGAAAACCCAGAAATAAATCCATATATTTACAGCCAACTGATTTTCTACGATGGCACCAAAAAATACACATCAGGGAAAGGACAGTCTCTTCAATAAATGGCTCTGGAAAACTAAATATCCACATGCAGACAGTGGGGTGAAACTAGACCTCATCTTTCACCATTTAGAAATATCAAATGAAAATGGATTGAAGACAAATGTAAGATCTCAACTATTAAACTACCAGGTGAAAACTAAGGAAAAGCTCCCATGACATTGGTCTGGACAAGAATTTTTTGAATAAGACCTCAAAGGCACAGGCAATAAAAGCACAAATAGACAAATTCTATTACATCAAACTAAAAACTTCGGCACAGCTAAGGAAACAATAGAGTAAAGAAACAACCTACAGAATGGGAGAAAGTATTTGCAAACTATGTATGTGACAAGGGCTAGTTTCCAAAATATGAGCAACTCAAACAACAGAAAAAAAAAAAAAGAAAAAAGAAAACAACAACAACAACAACAACAAAACCCTATTAAAAATAGGCAAAAGACCTGACTAGACATTTTCCAAAAGACGACATACAATCAGCAAATATATATATATATATATTTATGTGTGTGTATATATATATATATACACACACATAAATATATATATATTTATGTGTGTGTATATATATATATATTTGTGTATATATATATATACACACACACATAAATATATATATATTTATGTGTGTGTATATATAGCTCAACATCACTAATCATCAGGAAAATGCAAATCAAAACCACAATATGGTATTTGCCTCAACCCACTTAGAATGGCTATAATCAATAAGACAAAAATTAACAAATTTGGTAAGAATGTGAAGAAGGGGAAACTGTTATACACTGTTGGTAAGAATGTAACTGAGTACAGCCACTATGGAAAACAACATGGAGATTCCTCAAAAACTTAAAAAGAAAACTATCAAATGATTCAGCGATCTCATTACTGGGTATATATAGTCAAAGGAAAGGAAATCAATATGTCAAAGAGATTCTCCACTTCCATTTTTATTGCAGCACCGTTCACAAAAGCCAAGATATAAAATCAACCTAAGTGACCAATTATGAATGAATGAAGATAAAACTATGTAAATATACATAACGCAATACTATTCATCCATAAAGCAGAATAAAAACCTGTCATTTGTGGCAACATGGATGAATCTGGAGGATATTATATCAAATGAAATTACACAGGTACAGAAAGACAGGCACCACATGACCTCGCTCATATGAGGAATCTAAAATAGTTGATCTCATAAAAGCAGAAAGTGGCATAACGGTTACCAGAGGCTAGGGAGGGGAAAGCATGGGGAGACAGGAAGAGATTGGTCAAAGGGTACAAAGTTACACTTAGGAACAATAATTTCTGGTGTTCTATCACAGAGTTGAGTGACTATAGCTAGTAGTAATGTATTATATATCTCAAGAAAGGATTTTAATGTTATCACTACAAAGAAACAATAAATGTTTAAAGTAATGGATATGCTAATTACTTTGATTTGATCCTTATACAATGTATACATGCATTGAAATATCACACTGTACCTCATAAACATGTACAATTATGTGAAAATTCTAAATAAAACTTTAAAAAACTGAATATTTCACATATTCACAAATTTGTTCATAAATTAATATCAAATTTAGTTCAATAAACATATATTTGGATTCTAAATATACTGGCTTTCTAAATATATTATTTTGGAGTTGGGTCTATTTCTTAGTTTATATGAGCTTTAGATTAGAAAGTATAATAAGCTGGGAAAAATGCTTCATTTAAAATTAGCAATCTTAATTAATGGCTTCAAATTTTACAGAACCTACAAATATGTATGGTGAAATGAGTGTTCCAGACATGAACACTTTATAAAATGGTGGCAGAGATCATTTGAAATGATCAAATATATTTAGCACTTTGACATAAAATATATCACAATAACATGCTCTGCAATATTAAACACTTCATTAAATGATTGAATTCTGGGTTTCTTCCAGTGTTCTAATTGGCACTGTTCCTGGTTTCTTCATTTATTTCAGCCACTTGATGGTTCTTGCCAAAATCTCTAAATTTAAGTGTCTGAGACTTAGAATCAATCCAGATTTGAACAAATGTGTTACCACCTTTAATTTACAGTGTTAATTGGGTTATTAAATTCCTAAATCTACTTTTGTAGATAAAGATGTGCTAACATACAGCCATTTAAGAAAACCTAGAAGAGAAAGCTATGTCTGAGGCTTATTTCCAGCTTTCAAAACAGAAAAAAAAAATAAGAAGAAAAAGGAGAATGAATAGCAATGCTATTTTCCTCAAGGTTACTCATTTATGCAAACATTATAAATCCAGCTTAAAACAAATAAAGAAACATATATTTTCATCATCCTGTTGGAAGTGGAGTCTCTGATTATATTACCTGATCTTATAGAAAGGCAGGGAACTACTCTTTTAATGAGCTCAACAGCGAAAAGAAGAGAGTGATGAGCTCAATAGAAAAAGGAAGAGAATGATGATCTGGAACATTTCCTTTACTCAGAAAACCTCTAATATCTTAAATCATAAAGATGTTCTTCCAGGACTCCCTGGGATCTATACCCTACCATTAGTGTCAACTGCATAGAAGAATCGCACATTTTTTACTGTGAAGTGGTGTGGCTTTGCAAGATTTTCCCCTTCTAATACTCATCACCTATATGTGCTTACACACACACACACAAGGCTGAGGAGTCAAAGGGCTATCTCTTGCTTCCTTAAAATTTGAGGTTCTACAACAGATTGCGTGCACTTTAGTGAGTTAGCTACTTACACGACTCTTAGTGGGGATTACATTTACATGACACTGTGAGAAATCAGGGAGCACTGATTCTTTTTTATTTTTCTGAAACGGAGTCCTGCTGTGTCTCCCAGGCTGGAGTGCAGTGGCGCGATCTCGGCTCACTGCAAGCTCCGCCTCCTGGGTTCACGCCATTCTCCTTCCTCAGCCTCCCGAGTAGCTGGGACTACAGGCGCCCACCACCATGCCTGGCTAATTTTTTGTATTTTTAGTAGAGAAGGGGTTTCAGTGTTAGCCAGGATGGTCTTGATCTCCTGATCTCGTGATCCACCTGCCTCTGCTTCCCAAGGAATCTGTCTTCTAAATAAAATATAGTAATCTTTTTTTATTATTATAACTCAAATCTTCTACTCAATCAACCAATGACTATCACATCCCTCTACAATCAAAAGTGTGTTATCTTCACCTCCAATTGACATCTATTAGTAAGTATATTGATCAAATGATATCAAAAGTTAATGTTTAATTCATATTTCACAAATGGATAAACATAGTACAGTAAAATATCAATGAAATAGAAAAAAATAGGAATGAGAGGAATATGGTGCCCTGGGAGCTAAAAACCTAATGTCCAAAACTAACTAGAGCCAGTGTCTTTTGAAATACCAGTGTTACAATAACCTGCAAGATCAAGAAGATTTTACAGAAGAATGTTCAATGTTTATAGGAATTCATTCTCTCATCATGTATGCAAACTTCTGTTGAACGCATATGGAGGGTCAGGCATGAAACTAGCATAAGTTCATTTACAGATATAATAAATAAAATGGTATGAAACAGGCCAGGAGCAGTGGCTCACACCTGTAATCCCTCAGCACTTTGGGAGGCCAAGACGGGTGGATCACCTGAGGTCAGGGGTTCTAGACCAGCATGGCCAACATGGCAAAACCCTGTCTCTACTAAAAATACAAAAATTAGCCAGGTATGGTGGGGTGAGTCTGTAATCTCAGCTACTCGGGAGGCTGAGGCCAGAGACTCAGTTGAACCCGTGAAGTAGAATTTGCAAGGAGCCAAGATCATATCACTGCACTCCAGCCTGGGCAACAGAGCAGGACTCCATCTCAAAAAAAAAAAAAAAAAAAAAAAAAAAATGGTATGAAACATTTGAATATTACTTAAGAGTAGAGTCCAACTGAAAGTTGAATAGAATTCAAATTTAATATTTGGGGAAGAAGATTATTAAAATACATCAGGAAACAGACATGTGTGAAATATTTTAAGACATTGCCATCTGTAGTGGAACGTTACATTACACTTTATGTACTTGTAAACAAAATGACTCTGGTGCCCTTGAAACACACATATAAATACACATTCCCAATGGGTTCCATATGCTGCTCAGCACTAATTACATACATTATTTCATTTACACAAACGAAATAAGAAGTCTCATTAGCATTAAATTTGTGAACCAATCTTTGTCTTTATTCCTTTTCTCAACTATGTAAGACACTGCTGTCCTTCAATGGCATTCAATTCACTCATAAAAAAAACTCTTTAAAAGAAGGTACTACTATATTACTTTCCATCTCAGAACAAAGAGTGCTCTCAAAAGTCAGTCAATTGGGGAATGATCATTATTAACTCTTAAGCCAAGTGGTAGTTTCCAAAAAGGAGAGAGTTATACCACAGAATTAAAAACAAAAATAAAAATTTGAGCTTTCACTTAATGTAAATGAAATTTAAATTTAGATTGAATATTACCCTAGAATTATCAAATATGACTTTCAAATGAATCACATTTCTTAGGCAACTCCATAAGGACTGACTTTGCTGACAGTTAAAGTTGATGCCATCTATTACTTTTTAAACACACCTTTGGAAATCTTGGTCTGTAAGTGTTTTAAAATAACTTGTCAAACTTGGTTATTTTAGTTTATCAAATATGCATCTTCTGAATAGTCATTTTGAATTTAATGACTTAATAGGTATATGTATTAGATTCTCAAGTAATATAAAATAAGTTAAGCTATTAAAACTAATCACACAATGAAAATTTAAATTGTTTGAATGTTAATTAAAAACATTAACAATTTCTTTCTTTGTAGACAATTGCAAATATGTTAGGGTTCTTGCATAAACAGATAACAATTTTTTTTTTCTCTGGCACATTTCACTATATATATTACTATCTGTCTTGTTATGAGGAGACACACTCCCATAGGCATATATTGAAATATATATACATTCACAAATGTGCATGTGTATATTTCCACTATACACACACCTACATATATATTTATTAGATACAAAAGACCTGGGTTCTCATTTCGTCATGAAACTCTGTACCTTCGATGGGACCAAAACACTTGGAGCCTCAGGTTTTTGAGGTATATATGGGGTTCCCACATCCTGCCTACCTCACATGGCTTTTATGAGCATCTAATGAAGAACTGTATCTGAAAGCACTCGAGAAATAAGGTCACAACTACAAACTAACTAAATAATACAAGGCTTATATGCTAGTCCTAATATTCTATGTTCAATCTATAGCACCTAATAATGAAAAAGGAGAAGTTCATGAAGCACTCTTAAATACACATACAAAAATGTAGATTAAATTTAAGGATCAAAACACTATGAAGCTAAAGGTTCTCTCCACCATACTGTGCTTTTTGTTTGAGAACTGCAATAGTAAAATAGCTAGTCACTTTATCAGTTATATTTTCAGTAGAGAAAGGGCTATTACAGAGATGAGGGTTAGGGTGGAAGTGGGGAAGGAGGTTGGGCAAGTGAGTTGGGAAGATATTTATCCACACACTTTCACCTGGACTGAGGGATATCACAAATAGGAATGTCTTGCACATTGGAAAGACAGGAAAGCAAAACTAAAATAAATAAAGTTTGAAAAGTATAACATTAGAGTTTATATACACCTTGAAATGAAAACAGATGGTACAGGGGAACAAGGTAACCTTGAATGACCTAAATTATATCATTCTAATAAATCTTCCCATTGTTTTTAATAGCTGCTTCACATTAATATTTAACTATAAATCCATGTCAGATTATGGGACTGTATAATGATGGCACAAAATCTAAACTTGTTTTCTCCAACTGTCTACTTTCTGAGACAGTATTGCTATATAAAAAAAATTTGTTATGAGTCCATGCATTTACTATTTCTTGAATCTAATGATGGTAATATTAATAGCTTCAGTTTCTAGCTTTCAATGCTCTCTACAAGCTGACAAAATCCAAGTATATATCTCCAGCAGGGACTTTTCCCCTAAATTCCACACTCCAAGTAAATGCCTACTAAAAATTGCCAGATACCCTAACATGTCCACATATGGCTTGTGATTCTCCACAGCCCTTAAGCCTACATTACTGCATTCACCCTTGTATTAGTCTCTTTTCATTCTGCTGATAAAGACCTGAGATGGGGAAGAAAAAGAGGTTTAACTAGACTTACAGTTCCACATCACTGGGGAGGCTTCAAAATCATGGCAGAAGGCAAAGGACACTTCTTACATGGCAGCGGCAAGAGAAAAATGAGGAAGAAGCAAAAGCAGCAACCTCTGATAAACCCATCAGATCTCGTCAGACTTATTCACTATCAGGAGAACAGCACGGGAAAGACCGGCCACCACGATTCAATTACCTCACACTGGGTCCCTCCCACAACACATGGCAATTCTGGGAGATAAAATTCAAGTAGAGATTTGGGTGGGGCACAGCCAAGCCATATCAATCCTCAACTTAGATAACTGCAACTCTATATTCCCAGTTACTCAGGCTAAAAAGTTTGCGGTCATACCTAACCCCACCTCATCCACTAGTAAACACTTTGGCTCTATCTCCAAAATTTATTTCTTGCTTTTCAACACCTGCACTGCTAACCACCTGGGCCAATACATCACCATCTTACATGTTGAAAAGCAGATTTCCAACATATCTTACTAAAACTGCCCTGCTTTCCGACCACATATTCTCAACTTAGCAGCTAAACCAATGCTTTTATGATGGTTTAGCTGCTAAGATGGCCGGGCGCGGTGGCTCATGCCTGTAATCCCAGCACTTTCGCGGGCCAAGGCGGGCAGATCACGAGGTCAGGAGACGGAGACCATCCTGGCTAACACGGTGAAACCCCGTCTGTACTAAAAATACAAAAAATTAGCCGGGCGTGGTGGCGGGCGCCTGTAGTCCCAGCTACTCAGGAGGCTGAGGCAGGAGAATGGCGTGAACCCGGGAGGCGGAGCTTGCAGTGAGCCAAGATTGCGCCACTGCACTCCAGCCTGGGCGACAGAGCGAGACTCCGTCTCAAAAAAAAAAAAAAAAAGATGGAAATTACGAGTCACTTCTCTGTGCAAAACTTCTAATGGTGTACTAGTTCATTCAGAATAAAAGTCCATTCCTTAAAGCTAGTAGGCTTGACAAAACTTCCTCCTGTTACCTTTCTTATTTTCTCTTCTATTAGTACTCCTTTTGCTTCCTCTGCTCGACCCATAACCACCCTCCTGTGTCTTCACAAACATACCAGGATCACTCTTCCAATCCCAGAACCCAGGTATTTTTTTTTTAAAGGTACATCATTGGCAAGTTAATTTATTTGTTAAATAATCATGACACCTACTGGAAAAAACAGATGAGTTTAACCATTCTTGACGAACAATTAAGAATTCCTGATCTGTGATCAAATCAACTCTTAAATGGAAAGACGAATAGCACCAATTCAGGAAGTGGAAATTCTGGATTTTTGCCTTCTTTCCAAATATAGTTATTCAACATTATGACTTGTTATGTACAAAATTGATCAGTTCTATCTTCTTATTAAGTGACATCATCAAAACTCTTCTAAACCATAAAAACAAATGTGCTACCAGCCATGTTATTTTTATCAGTGGAAGAGATCCAAGTTACTCCAAGGTTACCACGTTGAATCCGTACGTGTCTGCAGCAACTTCAATTCTTGCCTCCTCAGAAGAAATAATTCAACTGAGGGGCATAAAGCAGAAAAAGAGACAGAGGCAACTTTCAGAGAAGAAATGGAAGTTTATTTAAAAGGCCTTAGAACAGGAAAGAAAGGAAAGAACCTCCGGAAGAGATGCAAGTGGGTGCCTGAAGGTAAAAGGGAGAAAAAAGGAGAAGCTCTAACCTTGATCCTGGGACTTTATACGCTCACCTCTTTCCCATGATTCTTCGCTTAGGGTGGGCTTCCCGCATGCACAGTGCCCTCCTTGCCCTTGGGAATTGAGCACATGCAGTGTGTTTAGGGAGTTATACGAATGCCCATCTAAGGCTTTCTGCCTTTTTCCAGTGGAGTGTACCTGGAAGATCATACTTCATCATTTCTGTCTCTTAATATGCATGCCCAGGAAGTTGCTTCCCCCTGAGGCCTGTCTTTAACTGACACTTTAATGTTAACAGGCGTGGACCCTCAGAAAATGGCCTATCCCTGGCACTGGCTGTCAATGTATCACTTTTAGACAGGCAACGTAATAACTGCTGAACCATCACTTGACATTTCTAGTGGGTGAAGGTGGGGGGAGAACCCTCCCCTTCCCCATTCAAGCCTATCTATCTACCTATAACACTATTACTATATTTTTAATTGAACTTATTTACATAAGTGTTCTATTTAGTAGATGTATTAGTCTGTTTTTGCACTGCTATAAAGAAATGCCTCAGACGTGTAATTTATAAAGAAAAGAGGTTTAATTGACTCACAGTTCTACATGGCTGGGGAAGCCTCAGGAAACTTGCAATCATGGTGGAAGGCAAAGCAGGCATGTCTTACATGGCAGCAGGCGAAAGATGTGAAGTGCAAGCACAGGAAAAACTGCCACCTTTAAATCCATCAGATCTCATGAAACTCACTCACTATCATGAGAACAGCATGAGGGGAACGGCCTCCGTAATCCAATCACTTCCCTCCCTCGACACATGGGGATTACAGGTCCCTGCCTGGACATATGGGGATTGCAATTCAAGATGAGATTTAGCTGGGGACACAGAGCCAAACCATATCAACAGAGATACAAAAAAAAAGAAAAGAAAGAAAGTAGTGAAGATACTCTGAAAAACTCTAGAACAAATTAAATGAAGCTAATCTCTTATGTAAACTTTCAAAGCAGTTATAAACACTTTAACTAGCTGAAATGAATCATACAAGCTCCAATCAAGACGACAATACTTCCAGCCAATTATCTTAGCTCCAAGATCTCTTTATACCAACAACACATGCATTTCACTCGTATAGTACTTACATAATAATTAAGGTCTGTTTTTTGTGACATAAGAAATATAAATGAAAATGAAAACCTAAATATATCATATTATTTATACCAGGGTAGCAATTTGATCCCTTCTCACTGCATACACTGGTGTTTTCCAGAAGTGACGATATTGATAAAAATTTACCTCTGAAATAGTAATTTTCCTTCCAGGTATTAATAATCCATGTTAAGGAAGTATAAATATAGACTTTACATGCATATGTGTTCATCAAAGTGTTATTTATAATAGTAAAAACTTAAATAATACATTCAGCAATTTGAGAATTAAAAAGAATGATAGAGCAATATTTAATTATATAGCCATTATAATAGAGTATTGAACAATGATCAACATTCATGTAATTATGTTAAGATCAAAAGGCTAATATATACCCCAATTTTTCCTTCTTGCTTCTAGATGAATAGTATCTTGAGTCTCAGCCATATCTAATTTAGATGATTTTTTAAATATTCTGAACTTTAAATGTTAGAGGTAATACTGGCACATCAGGGCTGTAAAGATTGAAGGAATGCCTTTGGCATGTGAGAACATAAATTTGGGGTGTGGGCAGTGAAAAAATGCTATGGACTGAAGGCTTGTGTCCCACAAAAATTCATATTTTGAAATGCCAATTCCCAATGTAATATTAGGATTTGAGACCTTTAAAGGTAATTTCATCATGACAGTGAAACCTTCACGAGTGGTATCACTGCTTTTATAAAAAGACAAGAGAGAGCTTGCTTTTTCTTTCTCTGTTCTCTGCTGTGTGTGAGTATACAGCAAGGAGATGGCCCTCACCAGAACCTAGCCACGCTGACACCTTGATATCAGATGTCCCAGGCTCAAGAACTTTGAGAAATACATCTCTGTTGTATAAGCCATCCAGTGTATGTTAATTTTTTATAGCAGCCCAAACTAAGGCAACATGCACATATTTACTTTTAAAGGGCTAGAATGAATGAAATCCAACGTCGTTTTTCCTAGGTAATAAAATTATGGGTAGGTTTAATTTTCTGATTTTAAATTCTTTCCAGTAGCTAGGTTTTACTTTATAATACCTTGTATTTGGGTCATCTATAATTTATAATTTAATACCTTGTATTTGGGTTATCTTTGCCAGATACATGGAGAAAATTAGTAGTTATTGCAATATATTTTGAAGAAAGGAAAGTTCCACTAATAACAATACCCACGATAGGCCAGGCGCGGTGGGTCATGCTTGTAATCCCAGCACTTTGGGAGGTGAGGTGGGTGGATCACCTGAGGTCAGGAGTTAGAGACCAGCCTGACCAACTTGGCAAAATCCTGTCTCTACTGAAAAAAAAAAAAAAAAAAAAAAATTAGCTGGACATTGTGGTGCATGCCTGTAATCCCAGCTACTTGGGAGACTGAGGCAGGAGAATGGCCTGAACCTGGGAGGCGGAGGTTGGACTGGGCTGAGATCCCGCCATTGCACTCCAGCCTCGGTGACAGGAGTGAAACTCCATCTAAAAAAATAAAAAAAATATATATCCAAGACATTTTTTTAAAATTTTTCTTTTCTGGTTTTCCTTCTTTTTTCTTTAAAATATTTCATACTATAAATTTTGAAATAGATCTGATTGGCTACCAACAGACTTCATTCCACCTCAAATAAAATCTGTTGGATAAGACCAGAAATAATGAAATATCTTTTCTTACATTTAAATTTTTAACAATACATTTCTCAGTCCCCTTAAGCTTTAAAATATCAAATAAGTGCTAATAGATATGAGTTATCATATTCTTAAGCAACAAAGCTAAAAAAGTAAAGAATGAATGATCTGTACTTGGAGTTAGGAAAAATCTTGTGCTCTCAAGGTCCTATATAGCACCAACAGATACAGTATGTTTTATTCATACATATGTTACTACCGCATTTAATCAACAGCCTTCATTTTCCAGGGAATCAACAGTTGAAAGTTCAGAGGAGATTCATATTTTATACATTTATGTTAAAAATTCATTCAGCCAGACGTGGTGGCCCACACCTGTAATCCCAACAGTCTGGGAGGCCTAAGCGGGAAGATCACTTGAGCCCAGAAATTTGAGATCAGCCTGAACAAGATAGTGAGACCCTATCTCTACAAAAAAATTAAAAATTAGCTGGATATGGTGGTGTGCACCTGTATTCCCAGCTACTCGGCAGGCTAAAGTAGGGGGATCACTTGAGCCATGGAGGTCAAGGCTGCTGTGAATTGTGATTGCACCACTGCACTCCAGCCTGGATGACAGAGCAAGACACTGTCTCAAAAATAAAAATATATAATAATAAAATAAAAGTCTATATAAGGACTGGGGGAAATTCAGGAGAATATGGTGATTCTTAATGATCATTATACCTAAACTTTATAAGAAAATAGAACTGAATCCAGCATTTAATAAATATAGGTGATATCACTAGCCTCCCTAATTCAGGAAATGAATAGGTTATTCTAAATTATTGAAAAATCATTTTGACCATCTGCAATGACCAAAAGTATCTACAATGACTGCACTTGATCACTCTTGTATATATGAAAACAAAAAACATATGAGCATTCCAGCATAGTTTCTATTTGAAAACGTTTTATTGGAAAGTCCTATATTACAAAGTAGTAATGAATATTAACTGTGAAAAGAAACAGCAGCAAGTGCCAGTGTTTGTCAGCTATAGTAAGTGGGGATGACCATAAAAAGAAGTAACATTAACCAGGCCCCAATTGTATATTCATTTTACAGCGATATATTATATTCATTACCTTATTCTTTTGGGGGGAAACCAAATTCCTATTTTATACCAGACAACATAGTGACATAAAAATTAATTAATAAATTTATCTAAGTATGTGAAAATAGGCATATTTTAACTAAATTGTTTCATGAACCCTTATAGATTAATCATATAGTGGTATATGATGATGCTTCTACCTGCATGATGTTGAGGATATTCTGTCAGAGTTTCTATGAAATTGTATAAACAACCTATGCAGTATTTTAACACTATTTGAATTGCATCTTGAAGGACTTCAGATTCAGAACAAGAACCGGTTACAAAAGGCCTGGAAGTTCAAGTCAAGAAATTAAACTTAATGCTAAGTGCAATGGAGGCATCATGTTAGACATAAATAGATAGAATTAAGAGCTATTTAAGAGTTAAGAGTCAATTGACTGATTAAAGATGAATTCATGGGTTGAGAAAAAGTTCAAGGGTGTTATCCAGGCTTCAATTTGCACAACTACTGAGCTAGACACAATAAAAGGAAGACAGGTTTTGGGGACAGGTGATGAGTTCAAGTTTGGACATTGAAAACAAGTGCAGAACTTATATAATGCAAGAAAAGGAGGAAGTCATACCAAGTATAGAGAAGAAATGTTTAAGCATTAAACCAGTTGTAGAGTGAGAAAGAAGCCGAAGCACATTAACTTATTATAATAGTTTTGTTAAATATATGGGGTTTTCAGAAAGTGAAATGTTAATTACTGCAAATCAACTCTTTAATTCGATAGTTCTTTAATTCAACCTCCCCTGAAATTTCTATAGGTTTGTGGTTTGCACAGTGTCATCCAGAGACCACAGAGGTATTTGAGAAGCTGGGCAAAGGATTTTATTTAAATTTCATGCTTTGAAAATTATGGCATTGAATGACTTTTAAATATTTTAACAATATGAATGCTCACCCAAAGGTGATATATGTATTCCACCTTGATGACAGAGTGTTAGGTTTATTACTTCATTTGGAGCAACTGTCAGAGTCAAGCTTCTACTGCCATCTTAGCAAAACATAAGAATGTCTAGGAAATTTGTTATTGACTAAGTAGCTACATAGTTACACTGATCTATTTTTGAAATCAGACCATCACCATCCTTTCTGTCTGTTGTTGTATCAATATTCTCCCCTGCACATCACTGTCAGGCAACACTAGATACCTCTGCCTGGTGCTAGCCTGATGGTGGCATGAGGACAAAATAATCCTCTGAAAACTTTGTAGGGCAGCTTTATGTTCAAAAGTTTTCCAAACTAAGTGTTCTTAGTTTTAAGACTTAATTCTTAAAACTGATCTCAAAACTCAGTTCAAAACCAAGTTTTCTTAGTTTTAACAGTTTTTCTTTCTGATTTTCAGAAAGTCAGATAGAATATACTACTTTGTATCTTTTTCATTATCATTTTGTTTCTGGTTTTTCAGTTTTTCTCCAAAAGGCATGTTGTTTCAATTGCTTCTGGTAACATCCCAATCCCTTAGACACAGAGATATCCATATGACATCCATATCCCCATTTTCTCTAACAATATACTGTTGGAAATAAAGAGCCAGCACAATTTTTTTTTTTTTTTTTTTGAGACAGAATCTCGCTCTTTTGCCCAGGCTGGAGTGCAGTGGCGTGATCTCGGCTCACTGCAAGCTCCACCTCCCGGGTTCACGCCATTTTCCTGCCTCAGCCTCCCGAGTAGCTGGGACTACAGGCGCCTGCCACCACACCCGGCTAATTTTTTGTATTTTTTTAGTAGACATGGGGTTTCACCGTGTTAGCCAGGATGATCTCGATCTTCTGACCTCGTGATCCGCCCGCCTCGGCCTCCCAAAGTGCTGGGATTACAGGCGTGAGCCACCGCGCCCGGCCACAAATTTTAAGCATAGCCAATCAGAGCCCTTCCTTGGGACGGAAAAATGAATACTCTGGACAAAGCCTATCTATGGTAGAAGAGAATGAGGCGAGCTCATGAAGAAACAGAGACAGCAGAAAGAAGAAATGAACGCAGATATAGATAGGGGAAGAACTGAGTCCTCAGTGCCATTTAATCCAAGATTCAGGTTTTCCTTTGAATGTATGGAAGTATAGCAACTTTTCCCAACTCAGTGGTCTAATAAGTCACTCTTTTTTTTTCTTAAGCTATTTTAAGTTAGATGTCTCTCACGAAAGATAACAATTCAGACCAAAACATCAAATAACTGCAATTCGGAACTTCAAGTTTGAATTGGTACTATTCAATGACAATCAATGGATTTTTACTGGGCATCCACTAAAAATATACAAGGTACAGTCTAAGCACGTTCTAGGTGTCAACTCGTTTACTTATCACAATACTCAATTTGCTATCCCATTAAACAGCTTAAAAAACTGAGACCCAATCAGATTTCTCAGTTGCCCAAGGGCACACAACCACCAAAGGGTAAAGTATGAATTTAAACAAAGACCTTTTGTCTACAAGGCTGTTAATCTTGATACGAAGATTCTTAACATATGCCATATACTACCTCTCTTCACATGCTTGAGTTCTGATTCAGCCATCTAGTAGCTAAGTGATTTTTTCTCTCTGCAACTTAAACATTTTCATCTCTAAAAGAGGGATACTATTATTTCCTACTGCAAAATTGTTGTAGAAATGGAAAGAGATAATGCTTATGAAAGCATTTTGAAAACTGCAGAGCACTAGAGAAATGTCAGTTCGTATTATAAAATTATAACCTACATTAAAGCTTTACTATCTCTGAATCTTGTAATTAAGTTACTACAAAATTTAATCAACAAGTTTCAGCCAATAATATCTCAGTAAAGTAGATACAGGAGTCAACTCATATGTCAGAAAGTGGCTTTTAATCTAAACTAAAATAAATAATCCTGGTGAATAAAATCTGCCTTCCTTCAATAACAATGATGATGACTAAGATAAAATTAACTCACATTTCAATATCAATTTAAGTTTTCAAAATTACATTTTTTACTTCATTTAGCATATTTTGGTGTCTTGGGAAATGGATTATATTTATTTTTCCCTGTTAATGTCAATCTACAGCTACAGTGCAAGTTTTAGTAATAAGTATTCCAGATGAAAGCTTTGTGTGGTTTATTATGAAGCTCACAAAAAGATAAATATGAAATATTTATTCAAATTTTCTTTTGAATCCCTTCCTTTTACATATCTTGAAGACTGTTCAACATCCCAGAATATCCTCATATTACATGTAAATGATATTAAGAAAAACTATTCATTATAAAGGCCAAATAATACATCTACACCTAGTTCTTTCTTATTATGAAATTAAAGTTCTATAAAATATAAATATTCATTCATGTCTTTAATCATTTCTTACTCAACCTGGTACTTTCAGATAATCTTTGTGCATTTAACATGTTCAAACATGTTAATTTTTGTTTATGTTGTTAGCTATTTGACAATAGGAGCTATAGTGATTAATCTCAAAATAAGCAAGTAGATTCTTACCATTATTAAATATGATTTCAGTACTAACTCTAAATATTATATTTATAATTAATATTTATAAATATCAAAATATGACTAAATTCTGTATAGACCACTATGACTTAGAGATTATTTTGGGTTGAAGGGAAATTTAGTTTGGTTTGAATCATATGCTGAATCATTTACTCTAGCAGTGTAACGTTTTATGGGTTTCATAAAAACATTCTAATTGAACGAGTACCACTAATAACATTCAATTTATCTAAATCTTAAAGACAGACCCGAGAAAAAAATCTGATGAAGAAATCAGACAACTGGAGAATGTGAGTAAAACATATATTGGGCTATATGCATAAGAAACAACAATAACAGCAAAGCTATGAAATGAAATATATACGGTATATGAATTTACATGGTAATACATTTGATCTCCATATAAGCTCTTACCAATTCTAAAATAGTTTACCTAAGCTAATTCCTTATTGCCAGTAACATTTCTCAGAAATAACTTCTTTCCACATTTATATAAGTCATGAAGGCCTATTTTATGAGAACACATAATCAGGCAAAATAAAATGTTACATAAAATGGAGAAAAGATATGATTTGCTTTTTAGGAGTGTGTTTATGAGCTGCAGCAGAGTAATTCTTGTATCATGGCTTAAAATTAAACCGATACAAGCATAGCTGTTGATTTATATTTCCCTTATTTGATTTTTTATACATATGCAATATTATTTTTAAGCTCATTTGTATTCATGTGAATTGGATTGCAATTTAAAGTCTGGAAGGTTTGACTTCATTAAATATTTTTTGCTTCAATCAAAAAGTCTGTACACACATGAACATTTCAAATCAAGTATTCATTTATTTTAAGATTTTTAAAGTTGCATTATTAAGTATAATGTCAAGGAAAAATACACGAATATGATTTAACATAAAACTTAGTGAATAGGTTTATTGAACAAGCTAGGTTTAGGTAGGAGCCAAAGTCCAAAATAGACTTTTTTTTTTTTTTTTACCACTGTCTTTCACTCATGTAAGTTTACATGCTTTGTTTCTGAAAAATATCTTGGGAAGATCCACAGCTTGGTGGATATTTTTAGGCATTAAAATTTACAGACCAGTCTAATACCTTTATCTCTTCTGCTGGGCTTGACAGGCTTAGGAACTGCAGTAACAGGGAAAGAGGGAAAGGAGTGCACAGTCGCTTCTTTCCACAATTCACAGCTTGAGTTCCTTGTCCCTACTCATTATGCTGGGTCATGGTTACAGCAGAGAGATGGAGAACTTAAGGCATAGAGAGAATCTTATTTAATTAGTGCAGTTGTAACCTGTGTTGATGCCACTTCTCATGGGATAGTTTTTGTGAGTTCTTGTGGGCAATGACTTCAAAAGAAATAGAGATTCTGTTTGGTGAAACTGCTTTCATTTTCCTGTTGATTCCTACATTCTGTTCGTATCCATTTAAAATCTAACTCTAAAATGTCACACACTATTCTCAATTAAAAAAAAAAAACCTTTTTCTAAAACCGTGTCATAATTTTTTGTAATAGTTGAGAAGTGATCACTGGTTTTCTTATAATTACTTTGAAAATAAATTATATATTTTTAACTGCAAAACAAACAAGATGAAACAGCCAGGTTACTTTCTCTGGTGTCCAATCTGAGGATCTAGTAATGTCTTTAGAATGTGTGGGCACCCATAACATTGTTTTCAGATTTGGAGGCTTACTAAAAATTCTAATTCACCAGGCAAAGTCGCACTTACCATCCGGTTAAATGTACGATTTTTTACTTAAAGAAGCTATACTTTAAGAGATCCCAATTAAACAGTCCTTTTTAAGAAAACATTTATAGATTTCATTTGTACAAAAGGAGAATTCCAGTCAAGATGGCACAGCGTTCATAATTTAAAATATTATTCCACTTCAAACACATGGCAATGTAAATAAAGTATAAGAATAAAAAAATCCAAAAGACAAATCCAGGCTTAAGAACAGAATGAAAACTCAATGACTGAAAATCAGAAGAGAAATGCAAATCGGCAAGTGGAGCTGCAGGGCTAAGCCCACAGTGAACAGAGGTGGCCAAAACTTCAGCCCCCTATGGTAAAAGGAGGAAACAAAGTATCTTCCACCCACACGAGTTGGGGGACCAGAGACTTTCATGCTGTTTGCTTGAAACCACAGGTTGAGGTAGAATTCCCTTGTTGAGTGAGAGGTTGAACAAGAGAAATAAGCAAAACAAAATACTCACAGCTGAAGCTATTTGGGGAGTTAGCTTTATAAAAGGATGGGGGGTTAAATACAGATAAATTTTAGTCAGAAATTGAACCAGGCCACCCAACAGCTTCTGCAATTGGGATGTAGTGGCTTCAACTCAAATGTGGGGAGGGTCTGGGCTAGGCAACTGCAAAAATGCCGACAGTGAATGAGAAGGGGAGGAAAGTCTCCTAACTTGCCCTTTCACTCAGAATAAGCTTGTAAACCTAAGTACCTAAACAAGTGACCTAGTAGAGATAGAAAAGACAAGCAACAGCCCCAAAATTGTCACTTTAATTTACTTTAAATTTATTTGATGTAACAACCTAACAAACACTAAAAATAAGTATGCTTAATAATATCCATTTTTAAAAGAGCTTATAATAGCAGATATGAATAAAAATAGGCTTATTTTTAAAATTAGAAATATTAGAAATAATACAGACATTAAAATAGAAGCCGCAGTAGATGGGAAGTATTATAGATTTGATACCAATTAAAGAGAGAAATAGTGAACTGAATGATAGCACTCATCAATTTACCCAACTTTATAGACAAATTTCATCATTCTCTTCAAAGAATACATACAAACTCTGTTTTTCGTAAAACGCCTCACAGATATTTTAAAAAAGATGGAATGCCATCAAATTTTCTTTACAAGGGTAATATAGCTTTTATAGTAAAACCAATAAGAAGAACACAATAAAAAATTTATAGCCCAATCTCATTTATGACCATAGGTAAAATATCTTAAAACAAACAGTAGTCAAAATCAGAAATATATTAATCTATTTTAAAATATTAAAATTAACATATTAAAAATAAAAATTACCCTGGTGAATAAAAGGCTATTTTCTCCTCAGAAAATCTAATTTTATCATTTACAAAATAGTTGATTACAAGAGTTAACCTCATGTAATCACCATCACAGATAAGCGATTAGACGTTCGCTTGTAGAAAAAAAAGAAGTTATACGAAGAATCAAAATAGCCTTAAATTTTTCTTGCAACCCCTCAATATGTTATTCCTATCTTTTTGCCTGCTTTGTTTTTTCTTCTATGGAATTTATAGCCATTGCATGGTTATACATTCTATAGCTATGTATTTTACTTTGTTTACTGTCTGTCATTCTCTACTCTGGGACCTTTGGTCTGTTCACTGTTGTATCTCTAGCATCCACAAGTTCCTTTTTTTTTTTTTTTTTTTTGATTCAGTTGTACCTTATTTTATGTGCACTAATACAGTGTTACCCTGAGTGTGAGCTGAGAGTGGTGCCTCTCAGCAAACTCTTCATTACCTATCTGGGACAAAGTAAGCATACAAATTAAGACTTTAGAAGCTTTTTCAAGATTCTAAACTTAAAATAATAAAAAAGTAATAATTTGTGGATTAAAACAACAAATAGAGGTTTGTATCTTAAACATCACTTTTTCTAGTAATTCTTTTTTTTGTATTTTCCAAAAGTATTAGTCTGTGCAGATATTAAAATTTCTTTTTAAACTTTGCTTCACCACAAGTAGTTTGAGAAGCACTATATTAGAGAAGATAATGTTGTGTTATTTTTCTTTTCTTGGTTTCCCAACTAGACATTTTGTTCTTTAGCAAAAGTAGTATCTTTTCATTTTGTTTTCTCTTGTTAAAAAATTAACTGGGAGGCCAGCGGGGTGAGGTGGCTTCAGCGCCCTTGATTCCTATGTAAGTAAGTCAAAACCCCACTCAGTGTAAATGGTCATATTTTAGGTCAGTCATACTCTGACTAGGGATTCCCACTGGAATGATCCAAATAAGGCTACTGCTCTACTTTAACCAATCAAATATTTTATTTGTGTTGCTGCTACATTCACCCTATAAAAGTCTTCCCCTAACCCCTCTGTCAGAGCCCTGAACAGCTTGTGGTCTGGAGCTGCTGGATTCACGAACTGCTGAATGCTGAAATAAATTCTTGACTATTTTAATGTGCCTTCTAAAATGCTAGTACATAATATACACTTGTGAAAGCATGAATGGGGGTGCTTTCCAAGTTCTTTTCTTTTCACCTTATTAATATAACGTATAATATTATATCCAAGTTATGGGCTTTTATTTCAAAAGATGTATAGAAGAAACATTGGCATGGGTAGATTCTACTGTACTTTCTTGTGTGGCCAGGAGAAGGTTAATGCCTTTATTAGAATTAGGAGAGCAAGAAACAATAGTATTTTGTAGGGAAAAATGTCCAACTTATTTTAAAACACACTACTTTAAAAGTGAAAATTAGTAGAGTAGTGAAGGATCTGGAAAACTTATCACATGAGGCACAACAGAAGATAGTGGGAAGTCTTCACATGTGAATATTTAAGGCGTGGTAATATAGATGGTTTTAGATATGCAAAAGGTTTTGACTAATTATAGGAACTGATTTTAAGCTATTATTGAAGATCAAGTTTAAAAATTATAGTGGGTTGCTTTGTGAAGTAGAGTTCTCAGTATGGGAAATATTCAACCATAATCTGGAAGACTCCATGCCTTTTAGGTGAAAGATTAGACTAGATGCTATTTAAGTCACTTTCAAGTCCAAGCTGTTATGATTCTATGAACTAAACAGGGACTGAATGATCATGGATGAATTGGATGATAGCTAAAATTTGGTATTCATTTGCATTAAAAATCATCCTGGTGTACATAATTTGGAATAAGGCAGAGAGAAGAGAGGCAGCTGGTATTTATTACGATTCCACTCTACTAAATACTATGATGGTTTTCCTAGCATTTCCTCATTGGAAACTTTTAGCAGCCTGACAATTGTAGCACCCCCATTTTTAGTTGAGAAACTGAGGCTCAGAGAAAATGGGTTACTGAAGTGTCTACTGTTGGAAAATAACAGGGACAGAACTGAACGTAGCCTACACTAACACTCAGTCTGACACCAAAATTGGGGCTCTTTTCACCAAAGCAGGCTGTCCCAGAACTCAAGATGTCCCCAAACATACACATATATATATATAAAACCTATATAAATAAAACCTATATAAATATATATATAAAACCTATATATATATAAACCAAAAAAGATCTAAAGATGTGACAATACTGCTATCATACCCATCCAATATTTAATGATATTTTCAGCCATAGTATAAATTCCAAAACATATCATAACAATGACAGACAACCATGTTTAAAATTTTCAGACATCTTTCCTTAAAAGGAGAATCTAAGAGTTCCTTTAAATATACACCATGTGATTCTAAATTTAAGTTTTCAGCAACAAAATCCTGGAGCTGAACTTGGCTGATACTAAAGCCACATTGATATGACACTAGTGGAGGCAACATAAAATGTAAAGAGTCTTGGTGAGGACCTACTATTGAACCAATCACATAATCATGTGCTAGCTGAGGAAAGATGTAGAATAAATGAAAAATCTCAATTGTGCAGCATAGCTACTCCATGTTTTGTGAAAACCTAGAACCAAACAAATTGACATAAAGGACCAAGACGATGACAGAGTTTTGAGTGATCCAAGAGCCAAAAGTCATATAATGCAACAGAGGAATTCATTTTAAAATACAGCTTGAAATATAAAATTCCAGACCACACAAACAGATAATCCATTTCTAATCTTGGGGCCCTAAAATCTGCCTTGAACTTTAGGCCCCTGAATTCAAGCAGCACTGGACTCAACATACCAACCTGAACCCATCAGACAAATAGGAAGCAACTTCCAGTGATGCCTTTAGGAAACACATATCAATAAGGAAGTATCTTTCTAAGTATTAGCTATAGAGAAATACCCTAGAAATCAGCAGAGCAACTACAAAAAAATTAATAGTTGCTTAGAACAGAGCTTCCAACAACTTTGTTGCTTCTTTTTGTGCTTCAGATTTAGATATTTCTCTCCAAAACTGTTGTTTACTCTCCTCTATTTCAGAAAATCCATGCTCCAGCTAATTATCCTATTTCATTTTGTTATTCCTCAGCTAAACCTGACAAAATAATCATAGTGGATTTATTTCTAGACGTTAATTAGAAGTAGAATTAATTTTATTAGAATATTTATTATTTTCTGTAACAAATTATTAAAGAAAGACCAACATATAAATGTCATTTGATCAGCACTATGAACTTCTAGGAGCACAATTTAGTTTATTATAAAATTGCTTTCCAAACAGAATCTGCCATACCTTTAATGTCATTCATATGGTTTGAATGACATTATACAATGTCATACCTTAAATATGAATGACATTATACATACATACCTTAAATACGAAAAAAACCTCTATTTCCCAGCTCTTTCCACGTAGGAACAAAAATTAAAGTTTCTGGGAAAGATAAATTGTCTGGTGTATTTGATAAACAAAAACAGGAAATAAAAAAGAACTAATGGTAGAATATCCTTGGAAATACTTGACTAAGAAAAGCCAAAAAAACATATAACACACACACACAGAAGTCCTTCTCTTTCTTTTGAAATGATCCGAATTGAAAATGATATCAATGCCTAGGTAAAAACTGCCTTAATATATCACAGGCCTGGAGAAAGCAAACTGAAATGAAATCGTAGCATATTTGAGCGCTCTAAAAGTAGTGCCTTCCCCAGTACCTTCAGTGCCCCGAACGAACTGAGTCATATTCTTCATAACACCTGGGGCCTGTACCTCATAAGCAATTTCATGATCAAAAAAATAGAAAAATCTTTCTTCTCTACTCACATAGTTGAGAGTTCCACCCTGTTATTAGTGGAGTTCTTGGACTTCATCTTCCATGCTAACAGGCTATCGCTGACTCTGGTTGGACCCTATCAATTCTACTTCTGAGTTCTTTAATAGCTTCTCTTCCCCATGGTTAATAATGCAATGACTTCTGGACATAGTCCTTCTTTTTATGTATGCTGCTATTTAAAATATTATCTCCCTGCCAATCTTATTATTAACTTAACATAGATACTGCCCTAATCTCAGCTTCCACTCCAACTCTCTACAGAGTTCTGGTCCAGGATTTCTATCTCACAGCTACACATTTCACCCTGAATGCCTCCTCACCAGTTCCAATTCAAGACATCTTAAATCTGACCTTTCCTTTATCCAACAGTAGCAATAAAAACAACCTCTCCTAGTCACTTCCCTATTTCGCTAATGATTCCAGTCATCCATAATCAAAATCCAAACTATCTTTGACTCACTCTTGTCATGCTTAAAGTTTGAAACATCGAAGTGGCTACATTAAGAACTCAGGTTCAGGTAAGAGAGAGCTATATTCACCCTTGGCTCCACCATTTACTACCTGCGTAACTTAGGTATATTACCTTAATTATCCAAACCTTCATTTCTATACCACAAAAATAAAATAACAATAACTAACTTTTGTAGAGCTATTTATAAGTATTATATATAAACACATTTAGCATTTACATTAACTAAATGAAATAGATACTACCATTATTTCTTTTTTATAGATGAGAAAACTGAAAAATAGAGAGTTAAATAAATTGCCAAAAGCCACAAAGTAAGTGGCTGAGATTCAAACTCAGACAGTCTGGCTCCAAGACTCTAACCACCATAGGCACTGTCTTCCTGAAAATAATAATTTATGCTCATGTTTTTGTGAACATAAAAATAAGGCCTATAAAATACTTGTCAATATTGGCTATTATCATTATAAATTTCTACTTCGCAAAAGTCAGAAGCAAACCATCCAATAAACAAATCCCTATAGCACTTATTCTTGGACCATATGAATTACATATTGCCTTTTATTACTTAACAATCCTCTCACCATATTGTGTATGTTACAAGCTGTTTTAAGCTGGGAATGGTGTATAAAACTACCCTATGCTTAATAAATATTAGTGGAATTAATGGATGTTAAAGACTTTTTAACTGATTATGGTTACCCATATCCATTTCACAGTCTCTTGCAGCAGCCTGGTCTTTTGTTATCCTAAAGTTTATGGCTGCGTGCTCATTCGCAGAATCCGTATTTCTCCAATTTTTGACCTCTTTGTTCAAGGACATCCTTCCTACATTGAACTGATTCCTGGGCCCCATTCACTGATTTCTGAGCCAGACCTACTCCTGAGTCCTTCTACATTCTACACCTCACCATGGTCTCAGCCCCTCAGCATACCCAGTGTCATCTGTCCATACTTGTTCTAGTATGTGCTCGAGGCCCTAAGGCTTCAACACATGAAGCCACGCTCAAAGGTTACACCCACAAGTGCCTAGATTGTACACCAGGAGCTTATGTAGTGTTGCTAGGAAAACAACACTATGTTAGAATGTTGTTTTCTATCATTTCCAAACATACATTTTTGCGAAATCAACAGGGAGGAGCTAGGCTTTTCCACAAAAAGGACATTGCTTTTATTTTAAAATGATACTCAATTTCTCAAAAACTATTATGACATGAAAAAGGTATTTTCAATATTTATGTTAAAGGTGTGAATTTTAAAAGACTGTGTACAATATGGACTAATTCATGTATGCAATAGTGTATATATGCATAGAAAAATGTATGGATGTTGATATACTGAAATGTGCATAGTTTATATGAAAAAGCAGAAATTATGAATAATTTTCCTCTTTCTTATTTATATTTTCTATTTTTTACAATAAATCTTTATTATTGGTATAAGAAAAATATTATTTAGAAATCTGTTGAGTTAGAACATTTTCATTAATCCTTGTTATTGTCCCCAGTGCCATATAATTAGCAAATTATCTGGCAGTATTTTATACAAATAATCTGGAAAACTAAATTTTACTCATCTGTTTCATATCTTAAAATCTTACCTAAAGTCCATTTCTCTAGGTAATCTTTTATTCTCTCTTTCTGGCATCAGCTATATAGATATCTAGACCACTGATAAGTTAAATGGATGCTTTAAATGTCTTCTAAATTTCAAAGACAATATGTGTTCAATTTTCAGTGAACTATACATCCTTCTTAGGCGACTTATTTTTCCTGGCCCCTGGAGTTGTTTCATAAAACAAGTTTTGCTGTACACATGCATCTTTTTTTTTTTCAGCTTTATCCATCTAAAATATAGAATACTCTAAAAACAAGTTTAGTTATTTTCTTTTTACATAGGTGTTTTTAAAGAATACAGTTGCCACTTCCTTTGGAGAAAAAATAAACTTTAAGGTGTCATGTAGCAACTAAAACAAATGACATGTTGTCTATATACCAATACTGCAAAAAATTCCAACCCTGTAAAGCAGTATGAAAACAAAATGTAATAAACTTTCCTACAATAAGCAGGGTCCTTAAACCATTGCTCACTAGCATCCAGCACAGCAATCCAGTTCTATGTTCCCAAATATAATCAAACCAGCTTGTTTTTCAAAGTGAAAGAGTACTGATGGTTGGAATTTCAGCCCAGAGTACTGACCAAATGTGAATAACTTTAGAAGGAGCTGTTAATGGTAAAAATCTGCCTGTAGCTTGGTCTAGCAAAACCTCGGTCAACAGAAACAAAAGAGAATCTACCAAAGTTTAAGCAACCTGTAATAGGAAGGTAGGCAGGCAATGAAATATTACATGAACAAATTTGTATGAAGAAGGCCGGGCACGGTGGCTCACGCCTGTAATCCCAGCACTTTGGGAGGTCAAGGCTGGTGGATCACGAGGTCAGGAGATCGAGACCATCCTGGCTAACACGATGAAACCCTGTCTGTACTAAAAAATACAAAAAATTAGCTGGGTGTGGTGGCGGGCGCCTGTAGTCCCAGCTACTCGGGAGGCTGAGGCAGGAGAATGGCGTGAACCCGGGAGGCAGAGCTTGCAGTGAGCCGAGATTGTGCCACGGCACTCAGCCTTGGTGACAGAGCAAGACTCCATCTCAAAAAAAAAAGAAAAAAGAAAAATATATGTGCAGAGAAAAAATATTTAATGAGATATTCAAAATTGTGTTAACACAGTTGTCGTCCCATGGTGTCATTGTAAGAAGTTTGCAATCAACTTTTGCTACAAGATTCATTAACACTCTTTATGATTTAAGGATAAGATTCATTCCATCTAATCAGCAGAAATTTAGTGTACCTATTCCTTAAAATCATCAAAATAAAGGCTGCTGAAGGGAAGCATGACTTTCTATTGATTTGAACACTGATGCCCAAAAATCTGTGTCTTAAAAAATATGTAGATTTTGAATTAATGTATTCTCTCTCATATTTTTTTCTGAATAATCCCATAAACTAAGAATGCAAAATGAAGAAAACACAAGATTTTCAATATTTGGTCTACAGCAACCTATGATACACAACAGGGAATAAAGAGAGAGCTTGACTTAGCGTCAGAAGATCTGGTGTTCAACCTTGACTGTGTCTCTTATTAACTTTGTAATTTACTGGTCACAATTTTTGTTTAGTTGGGAATTTAAAAGCTAGCCTATTGTT
This sequence comes from Symphalangus syndactylus, assembly GCF_028878055.3. Classification (NCBI taxonomy): domain Eukaryota; kingdom Metazoa; phylum Chordata; class Mammalia; order Primates; family Hylobatidae; genus Symphalangus; species Symphalangus syndactylus. Next base: position 113,106,856 of record NC_072427.2, read on the forward strand.
ATGTATATTTTGGTGGGGTTGATGTGAAGGTGTAATGAAGTTACATATGACAGTGCTCAGTGAGCCAAAAATGCCTATATAGAATAGTTGGTAAGATTATTATTATTCTTGGAGGCCGGGCGCAGTGGCTCATGTCTGTAATCCCAGCAATTTTGGGAGACTGAGGTGGGTGGATCACTTGAGGTCGGGAGTTTGAGACCAGCCTGACCAACATGGAGAAACCCCGTCTATACTAAAAATACAAAATGAGCCGGGCATGGTGGTGCGTGCCTGTAATCCCAGCTACTTGGGAGGCTAAGGCAGGAGAATCGCTTGAACCTCGGAGATGGAGGTTGTGGTGAGTCGAGATTACTCCGTTGCCCTCCAGCCTGGGCAACAAAAGCAAAAGTCCATCCCAAAAAAAAAAAAAAAAAAAAAAGATTATTATTTTTCACTTCTCTGATAATAGTAGGGAGGCAGAGTGCAGGACTGACCATCTAGCATTGACACTTGAGTCTAAACTATTTTAACATATTTGTATTTTGGTCCTGAAGCTCATTTTTGTGCCTCCATATTCTACATATATTTATAGGATGTGCAATACAGTGTTTAGTTGAACTTCTTGTTATTTATATAAAACTTTTGTCACTACATCTTGAAAGTTCAAGCAATAACAACATCAGAAAAAAATAACAATAACCACCCATATTAAGAACTTACTATGTGTCTGGGATGATTACAGATGCCTTTAATTCTCCTGTAATTCTCACAATGGCCAGATTTATAAAGAGAAAAAGAAGGCATTGATATGGTCTGAATGTTTGTTTCCCTCTCTCCCCAACCCCCCCCCCCCACCACCAAATTCTTATGTTGAAACCTAGCCCCTCACGTGATGGTATTAGAATATTAGAAGGTGGGGGTTTTGAGGGCGTGATTATTTCGAGGGTGAAGCCCTCGTGAATAAAATTGGTGCCCTTATAAGGAACTGAGGAAACTAGAATTCTTCCTTTCCACCAGTGTGAGAACACAGTGAAAAGATGCCATCTATGAACCAGAATGTAGGCCCTCACCAGACAATTTACAGCGTTTTGTTTTAGCAGCCTGAAAAGACTAGGACAGACATTGAGTGTTAATTAACTTCGCCTAAAGTGATGCAGATAGTTGATCTCCTGTCTTACTTTCCAAATTATTTTTGTTAATAACATTAACACCTATTTCTTATCATAACAGACGGAAAATAGCCGTGTAGGTATGAGAGTAGACTTTTTTTTTTTTTTTTTTTTTTTTTTTTTTTTTGAGACAGAGTCTCGTTCTGTCACCCAGGCTGGGGTGCTGGAGTACAGTGGCGTGATCTCAGCTCAGTGCAAGCTCTGCCTCCTGGGTTCACGCCATTCTCCTGCCTCAGCCTCTCCTAGTAGCTGGGATTACAGGCGCCCGCCACCACGCCCGGCTAATTTTTTATATTTTTAGTAGAGATGGGGTTTCACCGTGGTCTCTATCTCCTGACCTCGTGATCCGCCCGCCTCGGCCTCCCAAAGTGCTGGGATTACAAGCGTGAGCCACCGCGCCCAGCCGACTTTTTTTTTTTTAATTAATTTCATGGTTCCTCAAAGACACCTTTATGTCATATGATGACTAGGGGCTCGTTAGCATCTTTTATAAATTATTCTTATTATACTAAAATGAATATACACAGCAGTACAGAATGTATCATTTTAGTCATTTTAAGTGTAAAGTGCAGCCATCACCAGTCCGACTATAGAACTTTTTCATCATCTCACACTGAGACCCTGTACCTATTAAATATTAACTCCTCATTTCCTCCTCTTCTCAATCCCTGGTAGCCACTGATCTACTTTGTGCTTTTATGTATTTAATTATCCTAGATTCCTTATATAATTAAAATCACAAAACATGTGTTTTCCTGTGTCTGACTTACATTACTTAGCATAATGTTCTCAATGATCGTTTACGCCATAGCATGTATCAGAATATCACGCCTTTTTACAGCTGAATAATATTCCAGTGTCTGTACACACCATATTTTATTTCTCCAATGAACATCTGGATTGCTTCCATCTTTTGCCTGTTGTGAATAATGCTGACATGAGCCTAGATATGTAAATATCATGTTTTCAATTATTTTGTGTGTATACCACCCAGTTTTTGTTGCTACAAAGAATACTAGTATTGCATCTTTGGAAGAGAGAATTTAACAAAAATTAGCCAGGCATGGTGGTGGGTACCTGTAATCCCAGCTACACGGGAGGCTGAGGCAGGAGAATCACTTGAACCCAGGAGGTGGGGGTTGCAGTGAGCCAAAATAGCGCCATTGCACTCCAGCCTGGGCCACAGAGCGAGACTCCATCTCAAAAAACGAACAAAAAAAAAACAGAATTCAGTAATTCCTTCATCCCTTTATATAACACCAGCTTGAGTTTCATCATTCAATAAATATAGTCTAATAATTTTATTCCTTAAATGTGCTATGTTGCCCATGTGGAATACCTTATACTGGCTTAAATTCTTTCTTCCACTAACCTTGAAACTTACAAGTTTAGTCTCTAAACTACATGGTAATTAAAATTACTTTCATTATAAAACAGGTTTATAACAAATATTTCATATACATCAAAAGGTTGAAAAGATTTCAAATTTTAGAAAAAGAAGGACTTCTTAGAAATAATTACAATATATCTTAGTTGATAGCCTGTATATATAACCATTAACATCAATTTAATACCAACCTGATTCTAATCCACAATTTAAAATTTTATAGTTTTGTAGTATGTTACATGCTTCTCTGTAGTTCACCAACAATACTTTATAAGAGCAAAAATTAGTACACTTCAAGCAAAGTTTAAAACCTGAGGGTCAAAATTAGGAAATATCTATTCATTTAAGCAAAGTGACGAAATGTACTCAAAAGAAGCAGAACTGCTTTTCATACAAATGTATGTCCTTTCATCAAAGCACAGTGCTAAATGTTATTTGAGGCAAAACTTTATAAATATAAATAATTTATCACACATTTTATGATTCACCATACAACTAAGGAATGTAACACAGCTTGAAATCATGTAAAAATATTTACAGCATAAGAATGACAAAGAATTCAAAAACGTGAAGTATGCTTGCTCTAATAATTTAGAAAACAATAGATACTTTCATGGCCTATTTTCACCAGAACAGGCTTATCATATTAATTTTATCCAGAGTCTGTTGTTTTTTATGTCCTCGTGGTTTATATGTGCTACTTCATAATGTGTATTTGATGTCAAAATTCCCTTCACTGAAAGAAACTTTTTAGGGTGTGAGTATATTCATGTGTCTATAAATTTACCCAGTGACAATTGTTGCTGATGCTAACATTTATTGTTCACTAGGTGCTACATATTATACTAAATAATTTACATACTTAGTTTTAACTATATAAAATTGTGGATGTTTATTTTTAATTTTAAGGAGGGCAATTTCATATGGTTCATCCTGAGATTTTAGCTCATTTATTTCCCATAAGAACCATGAGATAGTTATTTATGTATGCCTATTTATATATGTATATTTAGTTACGTATGACATTTTATTTTACAGATGATCAAACTAAGTCATAGAGATGTGAAATGTCTTGTCCAAGGTTACCTACATAGTTAAGCAACAAACTCAAGAAATGAATTTGGCAATTTGACTGTATAGGTCATTGAATGAACTAGTCTGTTACATTATAACAAGATAACAAGCGGTGAAATCTACTCTGTGGGAGAGTTTGCTTCATTTCTGGACTCCTTCCCTTTGATAACCTACTCAAAGCCTGTAACTGCCTAAAGTATGGTCTGACTATAAACAGGACCATGGTATCACCTAAGAGCTGCTAGAAATGCAGGCCCCCGGGGAGTCTGAATCTGCACTGTAACAAGATTCCCACGTTACAGTGTTTCCTATGAACCTTACCTTTTAAGAACAGATCTAAGCTGTCTTCATTTTTAAGACTTAATAAGCATATGCAAAACAATCCATCTACATTCAAAAGGTAAAGACAAAATAAGTCTACATGTAATAAAATGTCCTGGTTCAGGTAACCTGTGTTCAATAAGCAATAATACTTTAGATGTAATTTTGGGTGTACACAAAATGAATTCTCGTGAATGCATGCATTCCCCACATCCTTTCTTTTCGTCCCACATACCTCTTTAACTTATTCAGTGAATAGATGTCTATTATGTCTCTAATTGTCATGAGATTGTGTCTTTAGTTTGCCATTTTGCTCTCTGCGATTCAGAAAAACTGTGGCTTTCTCTTTACACTTAGAACTTTCGGGCTTTATATACAATCCCTGACATAGTGACAGGGAGTATTTCTTCCCACTAGATGGCAGTAACGGCAATTTAATAATACATACAAAGACACTTCCAGTTTGCTACAGGGCACTGCAAACAATGAGTGAGAGTTTCGTGAATTGCTGGACTTAATATAGGGAGCAATGACTTGGTGACAAATTGGGGAACAGTATTTCTCTTTTGATGTCTATGTTTAAATTTTGTTTTGCACGCTTTTCAAGATTAAAAGCAGTCTTGTTTGCGTATCTCTTATCCCTAGCTATAAGGAGCAGCTATTTTATGAATAATTTTCACTGGTAAGAGTGATAGACAGGTGGTTGCTAAAATAAGGTATTTTGTTAGCATGACTACATAAATCATTTTGTTATTCCAGTTTTTAAGGAGATCTTTCCTTTTTCCTATAAATGACCGTATATATAATTTCTAAATGCAGATATTCAAGATTCTCATGAGAAATCACATCTTGGATTGATAAATGTATTTTTATTAAGTTTCTTTCCAGTAAATGTTTTAAGAGGACCACATACAAATGCCCTATAGAAGTTAAGCAATAACAGAAGGAGAGAAGAAGTTTATAGTAAAATGATAATAGGATTTTAACACATATAAATGCAATTCTACTGACATTCTATTTAGTGTTTAAATATGACTTTTTGCATTCAGAATGTTTTTACATAAATATTTAAGAGAGAGAACAAAGCTTATTAATAAAGATGTAAATTTCTTTAGGGATATAATTATGCAACCTCATTGTTGCCTTGATGTTTCAAGGGATTGAAAATACTTTTGCCATTGATCACACTTGTCTTATATTAATCTGTGTTGAAACTCTAAAAGTGCTACCCCAGTGCTTCTCAAACTGACTGTGGTCTAAGCCAGACTATTTTTTTCCCAAATCATGAACTAATGTTTTACAATTTACAGTAAAAGTGGATAACTAGAGAAATTAAATGTAAAAACTGACATTAAAACATTCATATTTTATTATTTGAATCAACAGACACAAATGTTGGGTTTTCTATGAAATTTTCTAAATGCTTACTCTCTATTTTTGTACTTCCATGTTTTCTAATGGATATCAAACCATTCTCAGAAGGGCCTAGCCCATGGACCCCACTTTGCATAGTGCTGCTCTAGACTGCTTCCTAGCAGAATGGAGCCACATCTTGCTGGGCAGTTAGGTTCTAAAGCGACCATGCACGGTGAAAACCTGGGGCCTCTCAATTAGTCTAATAAAGGCAGGATTTTTATTTTTGTTTTTTAATTTGGCTTCTTTGTTATCCATAATGATGTGACTGGTTTCCATTTAGATGCATGCAGTAGGAAAAATACATATATCTTAATGCTGGACTTACACTGAGCACAAGATGGGTGCCAAAGATGTGATGTTCCCAGGCACAGAAACTGATACATGTCTCCCAGCTGGGACTCAGGTCTTCACCTCTGGAGAGGGAACACTGTCTTTTGCCACTATTTTATGTCTTTCAGTCTGCATCCTCCTCCCTCCACCCCCAACTGCTCTTTTTCTTCCCTAGAGTGAGTACCAATGACCATATTCTCTTCCAGAGCCACATCAAAAGATTAAACAATGGCAACTTATACTGTTAGAAGGAAAAACACAATCTCTGCTCATACAATCTGACAGTTTGTAGACATCAGCTGAGCTATGCTCACCCACTTTGGAACAGGATGAAAGGCCAAACAGCCTTCTGTGAGGACATTTTTCAGAAGCACTTTAGTAATAGGTCAATGGCATAATAGGCCTAAACACAGAAGTTTTGCATCTGAGATCTCAATTCTGTTTGGATATTGTCACATTAATTTTCTACGAATGTTATTTAATTTCAATATTATCCCATAAACATGTATGTATGAAGAATATAAATATTCATACATACATTTTGAAGGTGTTTGACATATGTCAAACTAACATCAGCAACATATGTTTTACATCTAAACTCCAAAATGAGTTGTGTCAACTTTTATCATTTGATTTTATGTAATTTAGCTGAGACAGGCCTGAATCTTAGCTTTAGAGTATTTTGGATTTGGCCTTACATATATAAATTCATTTATCATTAAATTGAAAATATTTTCTTAAAAAAATACTCATGGAGTTATTTTAATTTCAGAACTTCACTAATACTTTTTATGATTTTAAATACATTTTGTTTTTCTCACTCTAATATAATGTTCAAAATGGGGAATATATTAAAATTATCCAGTTTATGTATCACATAGGAAAACACACCAAATTTCCCTAAGTACATACATTTATTTGCCAGGCATAGATCAGAAAACTAGAACATTTTATTCGTACTAGTTTCTCCATTTGACTTAAAGCTCTGTTTTTATTTGTTTTGTTACTGTATCAAAGGTGTATGTTTAAAAATATCAATCGGTATTTGAAGCTCAAGTTAAAACTAGCACCATTTATCACTCTGCCAGACTTTAAAAAATACATACATAAAACAAACAAAATAATAGTAACCACAGAACAAAAACACTACACAAAACTGATTTGCATACCATGTAAATGTATTTTTAAGAAAGCAGTCCTCAGGAAACTAAGAACCAATTAGTAGAAGAATAACTTACACAGGAACTATTTTCTAATTTTCTGATACCATCTACTTCCAAGCTAACACTTAATGATTGTATCATTGCCTATATGAGTTTTTATTAACATACATCATTTTATATGAATATATGTATGCGCGGCCGGTGATATTTTTTGTAAATGTTTATATTTTTCAAGCATAACCAAATATATTTGTATTATTTTAAAGTTTAATATGCTACTTTTCATGTGCTAAGCCATGAATTTCAAAGAGTACAGTGAATGTTGTACATGGTTATGTATATGTATATACATCAAGCAGGGTTGAGCATTGAAGAAAATCATATAAAAACAATAGTACAGAGAAGACATTTCTATCTAAGAGTAACAGGCTGGGAAAAGTCAGCTGAAAATAAATGTACACATTTGGAGACAAAATTTTCATATAAATGAAGAGAAAAAGTTTGATTAGGATTTAATTTTTAAAATGTAAATAGAAACAATGCCAATTTAGTTTAGCTGTTTTTTTTTTTAAATTAGGTTTAATTATAACTCATGCAACAACTTAAGGATGAAAAAAGCTTGGATGTTACATGTAAAATTCTTAAACAACTCTGTAGTAGAGCACATCCTCAAATCCTTTAACTTATGTTTGACTTTAGTGAGGAAAAGAGGGTCATATTTGTGACATCATTTAAGACTACCTTTTTCCCAAGGGCATCTATTAAGCATTTGGATAATGATGATGGTGATTATGATGATAAAGAGGATAAAGTTAATAGTTAGAATTTCCACGGAACTTACTGTGTGCTAGTATTGCTTTAAAGCTCTACACATATTATTCAATTCTGCTGTGAGAATTAGATAAATTATAAATCAAATATTATGTTATTAATATCATTCTGTTTTGAAGCACCTAGTGTCTACAAGTTCACTCTTCCAAAGTACTGCCATAAGCATTGAACCAATTTCCCAGTTTCCTCTCAGGCTAGTTTTTAAGTAGCAGAGAGAACTCTTTTTTTTTTTTTTTTTTTTTTGAGACACAGTCTCGCTCTGTCACCAGGCCGGAGTCCAGTGGTGTGATCTCGGCTCACTGCAATGTGCGCCTCCCAAGTTTAAGCGATTCTCCTCCCTCAGTCTCCTGAGTAACTGGGATAAAAGGTGTGGGCTACCCTGCCCGGCTAATTTTTGTATTTTTAGTAGAGATGGGGTTTTGCCATGTTGGCCAGGATGGTCTCAATCTCTTGACCTCGTGATCCGCCCACCTGGCCTCGCAAAGTACCGGGATAACAGGCGTAAGCCATCATGCCCGGCCGCAGAGTGAACTCTTAAAATATACATATTCACTTATATATGATATGAACTGAGACCTCACTGATCAAAAGCCTCCAAGGGCTTCCCAATTGACTTAGGAAAAACAATCCAATATTGTTGATATGGCCAACAAGGCCTTTCATGGCCTTATTTCACCATCTTATTGTCTTTGGTATAGCTCAAATATGCTACACTCTGCTCTCCTTGAAAACCTCACTGGCTCTTTTCCCTGACTCGGGGTGCCCTTTCCCGGGCTATGCCTGGTAGCATACTTCTTCACTTCTTGCAGGTCTCTTCGCAGATGCTACTAACCGCAAAAAACCATCTGCAACCAAAAACAGAAGAAACACTCCCCATAGACACCCAATCAACTTTATTTTTCTTCACACTATTTGACACTGTCAAAAACAGTATGATGCTTTTTATTTGTTTGGTTTTTGGCTTAATGTCTTCCTCCTCTCCATGTGCCCCCAGCACCACCTATAGAACATAAGAACCATGTTTGCTTGGGACTTTTTGTGATCACTACTATAACCTGAACGTTTAGAAGAGTACCTGGTGTATAGTAAGCATTTAATCAATGTTGATAGATTGAATTGCATCATTCTTGTCAATTTTCTCCTTATGTTTCAGCTGAACTAAATCTGCCTGACCCACACTGTTTGCTTGAAACTTAGGCTCAGTGGTAACCACACACACACACACACACACACACACAGAGCACACACATGTAACAGACATATATACAAAGACTTTTAAACACTTGTTAATTTAAAAAGCTTCTCAAAAGCATGACCTACCTTTGCTATATTACTATTAGGATTTAAATTTTGTACAAGAAATACACTTTGTGCATGCAAAATTTAAGATGGAAAAAGTCTGATGTACCTAACAGTATGGTAGGTATACTATATCAGCATACTATGTGAAATATGAGTATATAATAGACATTAATATGTGTGTAATACATGTTAAATATGTAATAGATGAGTGTATACAATATATAATACATATATATATAGCTTTCTGGTGACCTATGCCATTCTAAACAAAATTGCTATAATGTTTTCACTGAGAAATATTATTTACTCTTATATATGATTGCATCATGTTTATTTTCCGTGAATTGTATTCACTTGGATTAATCCACGGCTTAACTTATTTTTGCTCTCTTCGTTATACCTAGTCTTAATCTAAAGAAAATCCTGCATCCTCATTTATACCATTGGTAGAAGCTTAGCAAATCTATTCCCTAACTCATTCCTTTCTACTGACATATGGTTTTATAATGTGATCTTTTTCACCAAATATGGTGTCTGAAAACTACAACCATTACATCATAGTGAAGCATGTATTCTACCAGGGGGATCAGGTATTTTTGGAGATAGATAGCACGAGATAACAAATAGATCAGTTAAAGAACATTGTCTACCAAATTGCAATTCACTTCGTAAATCTTGGTTTCCTGCTTTCCCATAGACATCAGAATCATTTTCATGTGATTATCAGACCTGGAGTTAAAATATCACTGAGATTTGCAGTCCATGACAATATTGGTACTTTTTACTACGACTATGATAAAAGGCAATGAATATCCAGATTTTTATTTCTTTAAATTAAAAATAGCGTGCCTTGATATGGAATATTCTGTATATTAATTTGAAGGGGTATCTATAAAAAACAAAATGAAGAGCAATGCGTTTGATAGTTTCTGTATAAAAACAAACCACAGAAACAAAACCTCATCTCTCTAACAAAAGAGATGTACAAATGTGCATCTGTGCTTTCTGAGCTTGGAGAAGCTCATGAGTGAGGTAGAGAAACACATACCACACTCTGACATTGGCTGTCTCAGGATGACAGGAGGAAATGATTAGTAACTTTCTCTTTATATGTGTCTGTTTTGAGTTTTAGAATCTATTGCCTTTATAATTATATATCTATATAATTATGTTTACATATTAATATGTATTTATATAATTTACTTATATAATTTATTTAAATATATATTATATGTCTGTTATATATATATATATATAATCCATAATGGTATATTATTATATGCCTGTATAAACTCTGCGTGCATAATATACACATATTAACATACACACATGCATATATGTATATCTAAAGTTGCCAGTTGTTTTTAATTTAACATTGTTTTTCCATGTTTTATTTCTGGAGGTGATTATTAAGTTTACTACTGTGCCAACTGTCTTTGGGTAAGAAATGTTATATACAAAAAGTATACTTTACTGTCAGGAAAGGTTGTAAATCTGTTCCACTAAAATACTGATTAGTCGTTTAGCCAAAACCAATATTTTAAATTATTCTAATAAGTAATGAGAAATAGTACAGTATTTCCACCAGTCCTTTGCATATGCTATGTATGCATTTCAGAAGAAAATGTATGACTGATTTAAAATTTTTATTATAAACAGTAAACATATTAGGATGCATGGTTTTGAGGTAGCAATGGTACTATATAACATCTGATGTAAGTGTGTATTACTTTCAGAGATAATCTAACTCCAATAAAGAAGGTATTGTTATACCTATTTCATTTGGTTTAATAACTAGATCTTCTGACAAAAGTTTAAATGTACCGTAAATGTTAATTATTTTTAGCACAGTAGAAAGAAATAGAATATGCTAATGTTACTATAATAACAATAAGTTTATAAGCATTTGCACACAAAAATCTCTTTAAGAGAAAAAAGGACATTGAATTAGAAGATAAATACTTTTGTTGGCTTTTCTCAAAAATAGGACTGTACTGAAGCTTGCCAAATCCAAAAATTAACTGGCTGTGTCAAGTTCAAAACATTTCAGCTTCACATAAAAATATACTTTGAGTTCTAGGGGTACTACTCACATTCTATGCCCTATAGCAGCATACAAAACTAGAATAGAGAAAAAAAATCACCAAATATGGTATGGCATGTTACACTGCAATATTAAAACAACGTATCTTTCAAATAATTAAGACTTACTGTTATTTTGGAGCTATCTCTTTATAATGCCATTTTAATAATCAATAACCTGAAATGAAAAGTAATCAATATATAGTCATCAAAAATTTCCATAAACTAACCTACATCCAAATCATTCATTTTGCATTTATTCTTAAAAAAATTAAAACTAAAACATACTTATTAAAATGGAATGTCTAAAATGCTTAAACATTTTAGTTTAAAACCTGTCAGCTGAAACCATCCTCCCTATAATAAAAACTGTCTTCCTCTTAGACTCTCTAATAACTACTACACAATAATATCAATAATATTAGTAAAGTACTTCACTAGGAATAATCAATCTAATTTATTGTAGGTCTGTTTTTTAAGTTTGGAAATATAAAACTTCCAAACATCAAAATTCACAGGAGTCAAAATTAATAAAAATATTAAAAGAGGTCCAGTCACAGTTAAGTTTCCATGAAGTCAAATTTTACTCTTGCTATTTTTATTGCTGTTTACAAAATACCAAAAATATTTTAGAGACAAAGGTGAACAGAAAAAATAGCACCGTTCAATTTGTTTAATATCTATAAATTTACAAACATTTTTTCAGTCATTGGGCTAGTAAAATGCTACTTTTAAAAAACAGTTTTATTTTAAATGTTACCATTAAATGTATCATAAAAAGTCAAATGTATAAAATTATAATCCTAGAGACACTATTTCAGGTTTTTAAGAAGTATTTGAAAATAATTTTATATGCTCTATTTACAATTCATTCCTTACTAATCTTATTAGCTGATATTAGCCATCCAGAAATTCTTTATTCACAACAGTAACTAAAAGAATTTAAAATGAGGTAGAGATCTGAAAAACCTATGTTTACTTATGAGGTTTTACAAGTTATATTCCAACTCTGTGAGAAGCTACAAATGTTAACAAAATGATTGATGGGTTAGTCCAGTTTTTCAAACAGTTGAATATTAATGTAGGCTGCAGAAAGAATGTTTTCCTTCGTTGACCTAGTTCATTCATACTTGGCAAAATATTTGGAAACTAAAACATTAGAGAAGTCTAGTCTCCTCTACAGACCAGGAATATGCAGAAAGAAAAGCAAAATTGAAACTTATAACCCAATGTCTCAAGATTTAATTTTAAGATGCTATTATCTATTTTTTGTTTAAAAAACTACATGATATATAAGCAGTTCAATTATACATACATACACAAACACACACATCCATATACATATATGTATGTTTGTGGTTAAACATTTGTTTAAATAACAAATGGCTATTGATCTGTTTAATATTGAAGTAAACTAGTTAAATATTGATAACAAAGTCTAAATTGTTAAAAGTCAAGCACCACATTACTCGATCAAGCAATACATCTACATTTGTTGAATAAAATAATGTAAGATTCTGGTGAGTTTTATGGTTTTTGTAGTCCTAATAGAACATAGGGGAAAATAAACAAAAATCCATAATTAATTCTGTTAGTGCCTATACTTTAAAATGCTCCAGTAGAAAGATTTCACAGTACCTTGGTTTTTCCTTAATGTACACACTAGAAGAAGTTAGCTAAGATTTAAAGAAATCTAATCAGAGATCCACTCTCTACATTGGTTAAGATCTACCATTTCCTAATCAGTAGTTCATACTCCAGGGGCACCTGTGGCAAATGCTTCAAGTCTCCAAATATTGCACTGTGAAACTACCCATTGGAGCTTGGTAATTTACAAGACAGTTACAAATAATTTTTCATTGATGAGAAAAATGATGATCAAGATATGTGATTGGCAGGAAACACTGGGTAATCTCCCCATTGTGGGAACAAAGTAAAAGAACCCCAGGAAAAGGTCGTGAGTCTAACATCTTTGAAGTGGTACCTTTGATCTAAAATCTATTTGAATTGCTACCCACTCCTGGACATATAAGGTGGGTCCTTCACCTGGTACTACTAGAAGGCTCGTTGCTCCTGCTACTAGAATACAGTTGCATTTGCTCTGCAGTGAACGTTTTCTACAAAGTGCTGGATGGCATGCCTAAAAGGACAAGGAACAGAGACTCCTTCCAGATTATTTAGAACAAGCTATTTGGTTTCGTATCTGATTGTTAATAAAAGTCTGTACCTCTGCAGAAATTGATCGGTAACATTTGTTTCTTGGTTTGTTTTTGTTTTTGAAACGACCTAATTAGTAGCAAATTTGTAAAAGAAGAGACATTTACCTCCTACCTATCTCTCATTTGTCAAAGATCAAAATATTGACAAAAAAGTCCCTAATTTGTTGGGGCAATGAACTACCTTAGATCAGTTCCCGCTCTCAGCATGTTAAATAGGAGATAACTCAGGTTAGAGTAGCTCATTTTTGCTAGAGAAAGTCATGATCAGTCAGGATGCTTTAGATGATGCTGGAGTACCAACCAGTTTAAAATCACAAAGTATTTCTCCCTCACATTAACAGGTTAGCAGGGAAGCTTTGCTGACTGTAGCATCTTAGCTAAGCAGGATAACAGGGCAGCTTCCACCTCAAATGCAGAGAAAGATGCAAGTAAGACGAAGAACACTGGAAATTAAATACTCTGGCCCCAGGCACACTTGGTCACAATTACTTTTCTATCCCATCTAAATCACAAGAGCTGGGAAACGCAACACGATTCTGTCACCCAAAACATGAGAAAATCAGAAATATTTGCTATTTAAATTACCATAGCAATCCAATATCTACAGTTGAAAACTCAGGTTTTCTGTTTTGAACAGTGTATCTACAGTATGCCCTAAAATTACACTTTTCTTCAAAAAAAAAAAAAAGATGATTAAATTTGGTTTTGCTATTTAAGATTGAAATCTATATGACTGAAATTAAATCTATTTTAATCTGAACAACCTAGAATGTGTACAGGCAGGTTTAGATACATAAATGATGTAAACAATCAATTTTTTTTGCCATGGGAATCCTTACAAAATGATAGAAAAGATATTAAACTTTATATTTAAACATTACAACAGGAGGGGCCAAATTGTTATTTGCATAGTAATGACAATGCGTATTTGTTTTGTAAAATGGATATTTTCGGGTCCCTGGACTAATATTAAGATTAAATAGGTCTGACACTGGAATGCAGAAATCTACATTTTACAATGCACCCATTTAATCTGATGTAGGCAATACTGAGACCACATTTTGACAAGTGATGCTGTAGCTGATTGGTTCCAGGAAGCAAGAAGCATAAATATGAAACTGAATTAGAGAAAAAAAGTAAGGGTTCAATCAATCCATGGCAACTTTCATTTGGTTGTTCAAATTATATTAAAATTATAAAAGCATCAAAAAAACACCTGACTCAGCAGTCTGCAAAAGATGCAGTGGAAGCATGGTGGCATCACCTCTCTGTTCTGATATGCAATCAGCCCCCATTTAAATTAGGGAGAACAGAATCATACTATTTTCTTTGCAGATACTTCCCAATTTGATATCTCCAATCCACATTCCTTTCCTGAGTACTAAGCTCATATATCCAACTTTCTACTCAATATCTCCACTTGGCTACACCTTAATATGTCAATCTGTATATGTCTGAAATCAGGTTTTCAATAGTCATTTCACAAACTGCTCATTTACTGCAGCCATTTCCATCTTAATCCACGATAACTATTCTTTTAGATACGAAGGTGAAGACCTGGAAGCCAGGCTTGACTCATTATTTTCTCTACTATTTGTCAGTGCTTCCTTTGAAGATTCCTTGCAGAATCTCACCACTTCCTATCACCTCCTTTGTTACCATGCTAGTCTAAGCCATCACCATCTTTTACATAAATGGTTGCAATACACTTCTAAGGGTCTCTTCAGAGATGTGCTGGTAAATGTTTATCAACAACTTTGTTTAGAAATAATAAGTATATATAATGTTGTAAAAAAAAAAGAAAAGAAGGAACCGGAGGAGGAGGAGGAGGAAGGAGAAGGAGAAGGAGGAGAAGAAGGAGAAGAAGAAAGGAAGAAATGCAGGAAAGACGAGAGGGGGAAGGGACAAGGGAGGGAGAAGAAATCCTCTATAGTATTTGCAGATTTCCACATGGAATTACCTTCACCATGGCTAATTTCAAGTGACATGAGGGCATGTTTCAGGAAGAGATGCACACATGGCTTCTGCTGAGTTGGTAGGAGCCCATTCCAGCATAACACTGGTTCTCCTTTCTTTGACCCTAGCCACCTAATAGCCTCATCACCACACGGCAGCCGACGTGACTTGAGTGGGATGATACCACTCTTCTGCCCAAAGCCTCCAGAGAGGCTCCCCATGTCACAATGAGTAAGATCTCAGATCCTAACGGGAACTCCAAAGCTTATTTGATGGTGCCCAGGCCCTGTCCTCTAACCCTCTGGCCTCACTGCCTGCTGCTGTCCCCTGGCTCACTGCACTCTAGCCACCCTGGCCTCCTACCTTGTCTTTCAACATACCACACATGCGTCCACCTTAAAGCTTTCGCACTCACAATTCCCTGTGCTTGGACTACTTTGCCTCTAAGTACAGGCTTGGCACCCTCTCTTACTTCTCTTGGTCTTTGAGTAAATAGCACCTAATCAGAGAACCATGCCCTGAACCTCTGACTAAAAAAAAAAAAAAAAAAAAAGAAAAAAAATGGCCTAATAACCTACAGTCTCTAACCCTTCAGCTTGCTTTATTTTTCTTTATAGCACTTTTTACTTACTGACATTTATACACATAGGTAAATAGATCATTATTAGTATCAATATTTATGTGTCTGTCTCTTTAAGATCACACACACTCACATTTTCCCAGTTCCTGTGACAGTGTCTGCCACATAATGAACTAATAAAATCTTATTGGCTAAAGAGACACGCAATATACAAGCAAATAAATGAAGAAGGCAATTCCATAAGGAAAATAAAAAGATAGTGAGAGATTCCATGAGGGATACTGTGGCTGTGCCCAGTGGTGGTGGATATCTTAAGTGGTGATATTTAAGCTAAGGTCAGAATGACAATGTAGTTAATATAACCTGCACATGAATAAAAATTCATGACAAGATGAAAGAGAAGCAACAGCTTTCTGGATGATTTGGGGGTTTTGAAGAAGAGCTGGTAAAACAAAACAACTTTTAGGTGTGTTCTCAAAAAGTACACCCTGAGTCCTGGAATGATGGAGTGAAAATAATTCATTTAAAGGAGGAGGAAAAGAGGCAGAAAGAATCACCCTCTCCAATCCTTTATGCCAAAGAATAGGGAGGTGCACTACAAAATTCAAGGAGAAACCCTTATACTCCTGTGAGCTGTTGCTCTTTCAACGTTTACATTTTCAAAATTTATTTTTAGTTCGTATTTATCTCTCATCATAAACTTTGAAAACAGGCAGAGTTTATTATTCCCATCATTATAAGAAAGAACTGAAGACTCAGAGAGATGAATGCCTTCTCTAAGGTCAAAAGGCTAGCAAGTTAGTGAACCAGGATTAGCAGCCAGGCGTCCTCATGCAGTCCACTATATTGTGTCCATTATGACATGCTGCCTTGATGAAAATTGGCAAAAGACTACCTGGAGGTTGCCAATTTGCTCTGTACGAACCCAGACCCCGACAGTTGACTTACATTTAAATTCCACAGAGTTGAATTAAAGGTTGACTTTGAATGCATGGCAGGAAGGTCAACAGTAACATTAACTTTCAAAGACTTCTTAATGCCCCCCAAATTAAGTACAGACTCCCATAGCTAGCATCCAAGGCTATCACAGTGTGACTCCAATGAGAGCTTCCAGCTTTCCCTCATATACTTTTAAGACCTTTTTGCCTACACCAGACCATTTTCCCAAGTCACTCACCATGAATGAAGGCAAAGAGAGGGGAAGGTATAATTTGTCCCACCTGTAATATCTATCCTCTTCCTCTAATCTATTTCTGTCACAATTTAGCCATCTTTTAAGGAGTCTTTTTCAAACCCTTCAAGTCAGCTGTGATTTCCTCCTTTAAAGTGTTTCTTATGACACCAAAAATCTCCTGCCTGGTACTACAGTTCATTGAAAAATTATTAAAAATCTTATTTCGCAAATAGGATATAAACTTTTTTTTCTTAAAAAAATACTGTTCTTCAATTCTGTATTCTTTTTGTAGTGACTCTGCCATATAATGGGGAATCACTAAATATTGGTGGAACTAAATACAATTGATTCAAAGAGATGAATGCAACCTTCAAATTAGTGATTTCAACATTCCACTGAAGGCAGAAGTAAAAGATATGGGAGACATGGAGCACAGAGTGAAATCAATAAATCAAAGTATCTGAGAAAATGAGAAAAAGTAGAAGTAAATGGAAAGAGTCAGCTGCATCCACAGCAGCTGGCACAATGTATTGTGCACGGTAGCTACACATCAAGTGTCTGATGAATGAATAAATGAACAAAAAGAGGAGTGTAAAAGAGGATAAAGAACTACTGAAGATAACTTTAAAACAGGGGTCATCATTTTAGGCTAACTGGGCAAACTCTAAAAGAAATTAAGGTTGCTGGTATAAAATATACTCTTCAAGAAATAAGGCAAAATATCCTGCTGCATTACCTTCTCTTCTATTCTCTTGTTATAAAGTGCTTTCCTCCTTAATTTAATTTGAAACACAGAACAATTCTATGGGTAGGCAGCAGAAACATGATTCCACCCGTTTTATAGATAAGGAACAGGATCAGGGAGGTTAAGTCTCTAAGTTAAGATCAGAATTGGGGCAAAGCGAAAACTTGAAGCAAAGTCTTCTAACTCTCACATTCTAACTGCAACCCAATAGGCCAGCATCACCATCACCTCCTGGGGTCTTACTGGAAATGCAGATTCTCAGACTCCACCCCAGATGCCTGAATCTTAATTCAGTATTAATAATATCCCCAGATTACTCCCCAGGTTCATTACAGGATGAAAGAGGAGCAACAGCTTTCTGGATGATTTGGGGTTTTTAAAAAAGAACTGGTAAAACAACTTTTAGGTGTGTTCTCAAAAAGTACACCCCGAGTCCTGGAATGCTGGAGTAAAAAGATAATAATTCATTTAAAGGAGGAGGAAAAGAGGCAGAAAGAATCATCCTCTCCAATCCTTTATCCCAAAGCAGAGGGAGGAGCACTGCAAAATTCAAGGAGAAACCCTTATACTCCTGTGAGCTGTTACTCTTTCAAAGTTTCACTTGAAGAGTTACTCTCACTTAGAGTTACTAAAGTTAACTGCTTAACTGATATAAAACTAGAGAACCTATCTGCCTTCAAATATATATCATGATGATATATATTTGACAAGATAGATAGACAGCAATAGAAGAACCATCACATAGAAATGTTTTTCTTATATATATATACATAGTTGACTATATATATTTTGTTTTTATTTTGCATAAATTTATATATTCAAATACATATATATTCAAATACATTTATATATTCAAATATATAGTAAAATATATTTGTTACTTTTATATATATTTGGCTTATATATAGTCATATATATTCTTATATATAGGATATATGTGAATAAATATATTCTATATTTACATATTCATATATCCTATATATGAATATAACTATATATAGTCAAACTATATATATTTGACTCAATATATTTGACAATATTTGACAATATATATAGCAAACTATGTATATTTGATCATGTATATATATGTATAGCAATATATATATAGCAATAGAAGAACCATCACACCATACATATTGATATGTGTGTGTATATATAAAGTAATAGAAGAACTATCACATATAATTATTCTTACTTAATACTGTGTATTAATATAACTATTTCTATATTAAATAACTATAACAAAGCAATAAATATCCTATAAAGAATACTCAATATATATTATTAACCGATAATATGATTTATATAAAATATATGATAATGAATATGAATTAAAAATAAACATTTTAGTTCCATGGATGTGGGCCTCAAAGAAAAAAAAAATTTGAAGGAATGAGCCTCTTTTTAACGGAAGCAAAATTGAACAGCCTGGTGTAAGTAAATGAAGATGGAGTCAATCATTTGAGAAAAAAACAATACAAAAGAGGCCACAAAGTAATGTAGCAAGCACAATAGTCGGCATCCATCTGTAAAAACAAAGTATTGAGTGTTGCTTATTTTAAGACATGTTAACATTAGGGGGTCTGCATATACACAGAGACACACCATGGCTAAGTCCAATGGGTTTGATACTCAACAAAAAAAGGAAGGTTATGACATGCTAATTAAAGGCAATTGCTTTGGGTGATCTTATGTTGGTAAAAACAAACAACAATTTTTGGAAAGCAGGGCGATATAGGACCTAGACAGGGCTTTTTATAAACACATTCACCCCTCCTTGCTCAGCTAAAAGAATGGACGGGAGTAAGAAGGTCATTTCCCCTTTCAGAAGGGAGGGAGATTGTTTTTATTTTGCATTTTTTAAGGTTCAAACACAGCATTTTTTAAAAAGTGGTTCAAAGTTCAGAGCTGAGTTTTAGACTCAATTACTACAGCGTTCCAATGTAAAGATCTGCTGTATATATTTTAAGTTTCCCTTTGCCACCTATTTATTATCATTTGTTCCTACCTTAGTGAAAATATAAGTGGAACAAAAGTGAAGAGCAGATGAGTACATATAAGGGGGAAAGATAGAGAAGATAGTCCAGTGAGAAGAGACATACAAAAGAGAATAGTTGAACTAGGCCCAGAAAAATGAATTAAATTTTCTAGACAGAAATTCTTAAAAAAAAGAAAACAACACTTTGTTATCAAGAGCAGAGATATGTTCTTTAAAAATATATAAAATTATTTTATCTAAAATTGAAAGATAATAGTGCTTATAAATTTATCTATCAAATAGCAAAAGTATTTTTATTAAATATGTGACATTCAATAATTCATTTAAAAACCTTTCATATATAAATAATTTACAGTAATATGTTTTCAAATTTGGGAGGTACTGTTTGAAAGAAAGAAGAGTTCCAGGTTTTATGGCACAGAGAAGAAAATTTTCCAGTGATAAAATTGTGTATGACTTTCCAGCGTGGTTGAGATAATGAAAAGTAAAGCCTTTTACAACTTTATATTGGCTTTAGAGTTTTCAGAAATATAATGTTAGTATGTCCAAATGATTTTTTTCCAAATACAAAGAACATCTTATCCAATGAGTATTCAAATATGTATTTCATACATAAACACACAGGCATACAATATTATCTAAGCTGAATGTCTGTGAGAATTTTCACTGGGTTTAGAATTGCTTGTATTTATCTTTAATAGTGAAGTATCCTCTGAGAATCTTGACTTTATATGAAATGCTTCCTTATGTTTATAAACAGGATGGACAGCAAGATTCTGTAACGTAACCTGTACTTACTTACTCTTCACTCAAGAATATATTAAGGATCATATCATTGCCATCTTGGTTGTACTATTCATTAATGTTTTGTGAATATGGAGCTCTCTGTGATGTACCAACACTTATTATGTGACGAGAGTAGAATCCAAAAAGTATACAAGATTCTGAGATTAAACCAGAAGAATTCTGGGAGCTAGATATACATATATATATATATATATATATACACACACACACACACACATATATATATCACTTTAAATCAAATATATATATATAGTTATATTCAGAAAATTTTCTCGTGATAACACATTTCAGCTGCTTTCTTCTCACATTTGACTGTGGGCTCCACAACGACAGAAACCAGGTATTAGTCAAGTTTTAATTTCTGTTAAATAACACAAAACTTGGCTCGAAATAGACACTCGGATTAATTAATTTGAGGGCTCTGTAAACAGAAGTGCCTAGTGCTTTGGGTTCATGGGTTTGGGTAGGTAAATTAGAACCATCATATAAATCATCTCGTATACTGTCACAAAGTAGATTCCAGAGGCCCTTCAAAACATGTCACCATAGAACTCATGGCTTCAAGCAATAAGGCCAAAGAAGAATCCATTCATGATTTTAAATCTTTTATTTAGCCAATATCTATACTTATACTCTACCTATATTTACAGATTTTACCTGTTAACCTATTCACAGAAATTTAGTAGGTAAAAGATTGGTTGGGAATTAATTGATTTATCACTTAAAATGTGTTTTTCAAATTCTCTATTCATAGATTTTCCACTTTTGTTTTTCTCCTAAAAATCTCACCCAAGATGTCAGGCAGGTAAACATGTCTGATAAAATGCCTTAAATTACATGATATGCAATAAAGTGTATATATTGATTAAAGATGCTTCATCTCAGCATTATACGAACTCAAAGGTAACGAAGTGGGTCTGAGTTAGAGACAACTTTCAAAGGATATCTGGCGGTTTTCAGAGCTTTCATGTCGAGAACTCACTTAAATATGATTAGACAATTACATACCAGAGTATGTAAATGTTTTGACAGAAAAGGGATAAATGAATGAACATGGATGTTTATCCAGGTAATTTAAAGAAATCAGAAACATAAACTATATGAAATCCTGACATAACTGCTAAATCTTTAAAGAAAAATTAAGTGTCCAATATTTTTTATTGCTATCCCTTTCTTTTATGTCTAATGTTCACAATTTGCTTTAAATTGTTTTGTACTTTAGACAGTTTGATGAATAGAAAACCTCTGAGCTTATTGACCTTTTAGTGCACAGCTTACCTACAAAAATAGATCCAGAGACAAAATTAGGCAATGGTGTGCTGGTAAATGTTCAACAACCAGTCTCAAAAAAGGAAAAAGAAAAAAAGCCTTGATTTATAGCATTTGCTGATTTCCAGGGTGTAAATATTCCTGCCACAACCGATTTCAAGCTAAGAAAATGATGTCACTGAAGATGGAATATAGGAAGAGATAGTTAAAATTGGTTTATTCAATCTGGCTTAAGCCAGCTTGAGCACATCTGTGAAATTAGGTCATATTACATTATTAAGTATTTTCTGAAAAAAGTTGATTAAATAGTTCTGTGAAATGTCAACTATATACGCTTCTTAGATATGCGTTAGTCTTTTAAATGTCCTAAAATCTATTGTACCTAAGAAATCTAATTTCCGTTGTTTAACATAGCATCTTTCTCACATTTATTTGACTCTTTGATTTTTTCCCTCAGAATACCTTCTAACATCTTTCAGAATAATAATGCTTCACAGGACCTTGTTTGGGAAATGTGGCTGTAGGCACACACTTCTAGTCATACTGGACACACAGTAAGCATTTACTAATAGCAAATTACTGACAACAAGTATTCATGCATATAGAACGGTCATAAGAAAAAGGTTAGAAATGATATACAAATAAATAGAAGGGATTATTTCCTGATTTTCATGAGACTGGATTATTCTGAAAATTGTTTCACTGGTGCAACCATAGTTGTATTCACTTATGAGAGAGGTATTTACTGAGCATATACTATATCCAGAGCTCTGTTGGGACTCTAAGTCACTGAAACATTTCAGACTCTTTTTTTTCACGTTTAAGGATAAATGCTCCATTAGGCAACGCCAAGTTTAGTTTAGTTTTCCTTTTTTAAACAAATTTTTAAGTGGGGAGGGCAAAACTCAACAATTAATCTAAAATGTAATTTAAAGGAATATTTAAATCTAACACGTTAGGAGTGGAGGTTTTGCGAACTATATGCAGGATGTACATAATACACAGCTATTTGATAACTCCGATATAGAGAATTTTTTAAAGGCAAGAAGCTGTCATTTCCCACTAAATACTCAATATTAAATATTTTTACCTGGTTATTAAATGTTTACATAATAGCATTTTATGAACCACCAATTTAACTCTATTAGAATGTTTCTAAGTGTTTAAACATGTCCACACTTAGCAAGTTCATCTAATTTATGGTCACATATAAGTATTCCTAAAACTGAACATGTTTTTAAAAAACAAAAAAGCAGGAGTAGGCTAAGTGCTAACTAAAAAAATAACAAGAATCCAACTATCTATTTTGCAATGGATTTCAGGTAATAGACACAATTCCCTTTAATCACAACTCACAAATTATCATGCAATGTATAAACCTTCATGTATTTGTTTTTGTTTTGTTTTATTTTCCTTTGGAGAACCGACAGGTAGATTTTTTCATTGGAGAAATATTTGCCACTTGACCTTTGGGAGAAAGTGTGATCTGTTGTTACATCAAAGAAACTCTGATGTTGAATTATCTTGGTAGTATGTAAATTATTTAAAGCAAATAGAACGCAGCTACTTTAAGATAATACATTCATTGCTTATACTAGTGTATAGATTATTATACTATAATAGTGACAGTCCAATAGCTCACATTTTTTAGCCCTTAAGTTATTCTCACCATGCAAGAATAGAAACTAATGCATCTCAACACATTCAAAGAAACCAAACAATAAGCATATGTTTGCCCATGAACCCAACTCAAATCGAGGGATCTATATGAGAAACATACCAGCAAATACTTCTCTGGTTTCTTAATTGGAAGTGTAAAATTGTTTCTACCATTATTGCCAACACTTCATTGCTTTTGCTAAGCTATAAGGATATTTTCCTACAAGGTCAGTATTTGAAATGAATATCTACACACAAGACTATATGGTACCTATCTATATTAAAGACATAAATTCTGAAAAATAAATTTAATGAAAGTTGTTTTCATGCCTTGTCCTTTGAAGGATCCTTTCCTTTTTCATTCCCTAATTTTAACAATATACTTGCAAACAAAAATTGCTCAAAGGATACACGGCATGGAACATCTATAGTTTATTGTACATAGTTAGAACATAACCCAATATTAATTCTTCTAATAATGAGTTGTGGTACATTGTCAGAGGAATGTCTTATCCATGTTAATTATATATATGTGTGCATTTTGTGTGGTTACCATATACTATGGTCTTTCCTTAATAATACAGAATGTTACATTTCATGCTTGTCAAATTTTTATTCAAATAACATTAGCTGCTAGTATATTGTATTACAAAATTCAACTTTATCTTGCAGAAAAGAAAAAAACATTTATATTAGAATCTATAGACTCATTGACGTATTACACATCGAATAAACTACAAAGGCATGAATTAGTCCAGAGGCAAATGGTTTTGCTGCAGATTTGAATTATCTGTAAGCAGATTTCACAAGGCAGAGGCAAGCTCGCACTATCTTAGAGGAGTAACACCACAACGAGGAAGTCTCTCACCAAACCTTCTACCTCTCCGCATGAGATCTAACAACGGAAATGAACATAAGATCTAAAACACGGAAAATCCTGGGTAACACATCAAAGAGAATCAGGTCAGAGAGAGAAATTTCACAAGAACACAAATTCTATGTTATGGTCCGCCCAAAAGAGGGAAACTATTTTAAAATGATATCCATAATAAAGCTATATTAACAATAGGCTGTATGGTCCTGCCATAGTGGAAGGGTGTCTTGACCCTTGACCTCTGCTCACATAAAAGCCTGAGAAATGAAAATCATGTTTATCATGGTTGTTTGTTTTATACAAATTTACTGTCTTTCTTTATCTAAACTGGCATAAGAAAAAAAAAAAATCTTTTCTGAAATAGCCCAAGTCTGGTTCTTAATAGTCATGTGACTATTTTTTCTGCCAGCCATGTGCTCCGTATCATTTTACTCTGAAATAACTATGCGAATTTCGGCTCAACCTGCCTTTGCTTATAATGCATGACATACCCCGTGAGGGAGCCTGAGAACAGATTCCCTTGAAAAGCAAGGTTCTCATAGTTGGCCTGTAACCATGGAAGCAGATGCCGTTTTCTTCTCACCCTGCTTACCTCTTTGCAGCCTCGAGCTGCTCCCTATTGTTAAAAGGGGTACGCCTTGATTTTTCTTCATCATGACCGAACTTGCCTCTTCTTCAAAGGGCATGATGATGCAGGTCATTGGTCTAGACCGTTTGCACGGTCCAGAGAACAGCCTTGATGTAACCCTTGCTCCGTCTGAGCCACACCACCAGCCGTGCATCTGCAGACTGGAGGGGGACATTGGAGATCTGTATTTGAAAAGAAGTCTGTCTGATTTTGCCATTGTGCCTTTTCACTCATCGATCGAATGAATATCGAACCTTCTGTCGTTGCATGTGTGAAATAGATAGCTTAGCAAGCACTTTTGTGCCCAACCTGTGCAGTGGGCCAAAAGGTTTTCCTTTTAGCCTCAAGAATTTTTTCGTCAGGCTTTATGAATTTCATGTTAGCTTAAATTATTTATATGTCTTTATCCAACTGTTATGATGACCGTTTCAGTTACCTCGTCAGCAGTGACTTTCTTTTGGTATTAGAAGGAGCATTTTCTTTTCTGTCAACTATGTTCGTTTTCCTTTTAAGCTTTTTAAGATCTTCTAGATTAACTCATTTGTAACTAGAAATTGTATAATTTTGACTGTAACCTATGAAGCCAAAAAGTTGAGGTGTCCTTTCAAGGAGCTAATGAGATGGTGTCTATCATTTAACAGGTTTATTCCAGAAAGGTGAACTTGAACTGCCTCCAGGTAATTTCAGTGATTTGTAAGAGTAAGTAAGTCAAATAATCACATTGATTTTAAATTAAACAAAATTGTTTGATAAGCTCTGTTTCAAGGGAAAATTTTTCTGTTTATGCCCATTAAAATATTTGCAAAAATGTTATTGCGTAGCATTAAAATAGACTTAAAAGCACATAAATTCATTATGATCTGTGAAAGGCATATAAAATCATGGTGATTTCATATGTTAAATAAATACTATATATTTATGATATATATCTTGTGGCATGACTTAATTAGAAAGTACACAATATAAAAAGATGTTTACATTTCATTTTTAGTACAATTACAATTCCCAGCTTGTCATCAATAACTAATGTTGACAATAACTAATAGCAACTATACCACCTGCTCATTCTAAAAAGCATTCTTTTACTGTGTTCTTATAAAATCAGAATGACTTTAAAATGCCTCCTCTACTAATCTGCAGTATATTGCTTAGCAAGTACTGTCTGTATGTGTCATCAGTTTCTGTTTTGTTTCATTTTAAGAACCCACTATTTCATACTTCAACGCATACCTATTTTCTCTAATTGCCACAGGCAAAGGGGAGGTCCCTGACAGAATAAAGAAGGTTATTGTGACAGATGAAACATAATTCACAATGAGTACTCTTTTCATCCAGCTCTAAGTAGCAGAGGATTACTTCCAAGCTGAATTTTGTGGCAGAATGTATGAGCTGATTTTATTAACACATAAGGATAGGGCAAAGGCAGAAAACCTATTTCTCCTCAGCTGGATGGTGGTTATTTTGTGTGTGTCTGTTTGGGGGCTTTATTTTGATCCACCTCAAGCAGAAGATATGCTGGCCAGAAGAGACTCTGAAGACATCGAGGGCGTAGGCGGGGAGGGTAGAAAATAAGAAATTTACAGTAATAAAAGTTGTGGGTTTTCTATACTAGATAATGAAAATTGATGAACTAAATATACAGTATTTCTACATTCTTGGCATGCACATGAAATAAAGTCATACTTTTTTTCATCAAATACAGCAGCTGCAAAAGTAGGTAAATTTTATTTCATAAACTTACCTTTCTTTAGATTTTTTTTTGTTTTTCATATTTTTAATTTCAAATGCTTTGTTAGATCTCTAGATGCTGTTTAGTTTTATAAGAGGGCTTAATATTAAACTTGGGTTAAATAGGTATGTGTTTATTTGAATATTTCACTTGCTTTCAATTGTTTGTTTTGCTTCTAATGACAAGGATTTTATTTGATCTTTATAAAATTTGTATATGTAAATACAAAAAGTATTTTCCTTTCTATTTCTTATGAGTCCAAATTTTTAAATTAACTAAAAGAGGGGCAAAAACTTGTGCTTGATAAATATCTGTGCATAATAAAAAGAAATCCCAGACTATAACATTTATTGCAATTCATTTGTTTTAAATAGATTTTTACTTATATTAACCATTTGGATTTAGTTATTCTTGAAAGTTGTATTTTCTTTCCTAATACTTTATAGAAATTGTAGATGAAATAGTTTTCTATCTGTAAAAGGGAAAGTGTACAGTTGTTCTGTCTGCTAGTATGCCTATTACAAGACTTACAAAGTGCTATTTCCCTATGTTCTTGTCCAGAAAGTTTAAAAAAAAAAATCTAAATTCTAAATTGAAGTCTTTCTCAATTTATTGGATCCATTTCATATTTCAAATATTGTAATGAATAATTCAAATGCACTTAATTTAATTAGGTATTCCTTGGAAGGAGGAATAAGACTATAATCTACAACTATTTCTGTTTTTTTTTCTTAATTTGGTTATTTTGATATACAAATTATACAATTTGAATTAGCTGAAATGATTTCATTAAGTTGGTTTTGTAGCTAAAAGCTAAATTAAATACGCCATAATATTTATCTTGAAGTTTAACACTGTTCACAAATACTTATTACTTCATAAAGATTTACTTCTATTAACAGATTTCTTGGTGAATGAATTGTTAATGTTTAAAAAGTAGTAATTTAAAAATAAGAGTGCTTATTCTATAACTTCAAAAAATACAAAAAGTAATAGAATTATGATTTTCTATTTGTTGATGCAAGCAGAAATCCTCCTCTCTCCTCCCTACACAAAAAAAATAACTGAATTAAACATATGCCTTGCAAATATTTTAGAATATTCTTTTATTATGTTTTTGCTAACACAACTAAAAGATGATATTTTAACAAAATAGGAATTTCAAAGGAAAAATATAAAGATTTATATAGCAATTACTGTCAGATTATCTGCAGAGATTTCCTATCTATAGTTTTATGTCTTCCTAATAATTACAGAAAAAAGCCAATTTACCTACTTTGGCATTTGGTAAAATTTTTCACTTCTGTTGTTATTTTATGACTATCCTCTTTATGTAATTTATTTGAAATAGCTGCACAATTTATATTTAGAAAATATAAATGACTGAAGTGATATTTTTAATTAAACATAGGGGAAAGAAGAAAAGTTTACGAATGATGATGTTGTTATTGAAATTGTTTAAATGTGTGGTTCATAGTATAGATTTTTAAAATAATAGGTTTTGTTTTGTTCATAGTTAAGTGGAGCATGCCAAATGGTTATGTCTAAAAGTAAAATTCATTTGCACTCACTGAGTATTATAAAATATTATATAGGAAAATAACTGTATGGCTCTGAGGATAAGACTTTGTTTTGCAGTTGCATGACAGCTTTTTAAAAATAACATCATGCAACCTGAAAATGATGTCATTATGTTGTTTCTATAAAGAATTTACCTGAACACTCAGCATAGTGCTGCAAAAAATACTAGAAATAGAGGCCTGTGTATTTTATTTCGGGTATCATCTTTGCAGAGTCAACCTCTGTTTTATTCAAAATTTATTTCCTGTGTTTCAGGCCCAGAACATTTTTCATATTGCTTTCTTCTTCCTCACCCTCCCTAAAACACATTTTGCTCTAAACTTCTGCACCAGTCACTAGGAAAGACACAAACAGCAGTAGCGGTTCAGGAAGCAGCCCCGTGAATGTAAAAATCACAGACTTTGATTTTATAAGACAAGTTGGATAGGAGTCAAAACTGCCACATGCGGTGTGAAAAAATGCCACCCTGGTGTGAACAAAAGGTTTAAAATGGAGTCAAGAAGCGTGCAAGCTCGATGTCTAAGCTTTTCCTGAGAATTGTCTGCCACAACCTGCAGGGTATCAAGTGGGCTGGGAAGAACAGAGAGCTCTTGGAAGCTACAACTGAGAAACATCGGTAGTCAAATGTGTTAGTTTTTGTTTTGTTTTTTTAATTTATTTTGTTTTGTTTTGTTGTGTCTCATTTAGGCATCATTATACTAAACTGTTTTACCCAAAACATAAAACAAATCCAAAAAAAGTCACATAATGTGTGAAGAAACTGTTGCTTACAAATGAATTGTTTGTTACTTTTTTTTTTTTTTGCATCCCTTCATGTATAGCAAAGCAAATTTATCAACTGCACTTTATAGTTTAAATTCCTTGTTTTGTGGGCTTGAGTTCTGTTTACAAAATGATGAACAGGAATAGAGGCTCATGAAGTCCTAACAATTAGAATTTAAAATGTAACTATAACACGCATATTTGGTTAACTTCTAAATTACCAAGAAAAGGTGGAGAAAAAAGACCGAGCTCACTATTGGAAACAAGTATTTCATTTTTTAATAAATAATGCAATAACTCTGAATTCAGCAGGAATAGACCCTTCAAGAAACACTACTACAATATACTGCTATAGTATGCCAATTACACCTTTTTCTAAGATTTTGCTATGTAAAAATTTACCCATAAATAATCAGTCATTAAACCATCATCATTTACTTAAATAACAATAAAAGACAATTCAATTTTAAGGATAATTAAAATGTATACCATTGTGTCATAACCCTCACTTCAATAATCTTAATATGTGTATAAAGGCACAACTCTATGAATGCTAATTCCATAATAAATTATGAATAACATTTAAAGAAAGTAACATTTCCTAGGTGATTGTGATCTAATCAATACAACACATTTAAATGCATCAACAAACATCTTTGATGAGCATTGAAAAGATCCTTAAACTTCGAAGCCAGTTTTATTACATTTGCATCTTATCTCTTATTAAAGATTGGGTCTAAAGCCAGCAAATCCCATTGGTTATGAATGCAGGTCAAGACAGGAACATTTTTCTATTTACTCTTTGTAACACTGGATAGAAATCAATCTGCTACTTTCATTACAACCACACAATCAATTCCGTTTAAAGTATAATACAACAGCCAAGTCCAAGGACAATATGGATTCTTGGAAAAAGCTCATACCGTTTGCAGGGCTGTACTTGATACAGCTCCTGGTAAATTGTTTTCTTTTTAATTAGTGTACCTGGTCATTTAAAGCAAATATGCCTAAATGAGTATTGCAATGTAGGATCCAACCCAAAATTGAGAGTACTCTCTTCATTTAAGCTGCATTTAAAAAAATCCTTTTTAAACAATAAAAACCTTAGGAGAAAGAATTCTTTCTACTTTTAATCTAATATGACACAGCCATTTTGATATTTCAAGCAAAATTTGCACACACCAAAACTTCTACCTTGAAATTAGCATAAGAAATCCTTTATTTAAAATACCAGCTTCCTCTCATTTCTCAGCAAAATGACTTTATTTGGATTACTCTTACTTTATATCAAAATGACCAAGATTACTGCTTCTAGATTTTTTCTTGCACAAAGCATATCTCAGTAAACAAAAGAAATATGCCCACTGTATACTCCATTTACACATAATAGAATCATTATTTTAAATTCTTTTTAAGCACTAAATGTAAGATAATCTTCATATATGTAAATTATTAGAAAGCACAGATAATCCATTGTATACCAACACTAATGGTGGTTCAATGATTTCTTTTCCCTTTATTTTTTCCCAGCTTTATTAAGATAGAATGACAAATTTAAAAGTGGTATATATTTATGGTATACAGTGTCATGTTTTGATATATACAAATGCATTGTACAATGATTAAATCACCTACTTATTTTTGTGGTGAGAACATTTAAGATCTATTCTTGTAAAATTTTTTGAGTATAAAATACAATATATTATTATTAACTAGTTGCCATGCTGTAAAATAGATCTCCAGAACTTATTCATTCTTACGCTTTATATGCTTTCACCATCTCCCATTCCTCCCTCACTTTATTTTAGAAATAAGGATATTTTCCTTTTTCACATCAGTTTTAAACATTTCAATTTACAGTCTCATGATTTTCTCAAACATGTAATAAATGAATGTCTTCAAGAAAATCACAATTTATAGCTCTCTGAGTTATAATATTGAAATATATTCCTTATTAAAAATGCAGTATGCCCCTTCCATAGATGAGGAATAATTCAAATTTAAATTAAATAATGTGATGGTTTTATTTAAAAAAAATCTATGTCATTTAATGCAAATCATATGACCCTGAAATTTTGGAGTTTGGAAAAGTTTTATCCACTTAGAAAAACAATTTCAAATTTTGCTTTAATATTTTATTCTTTCTGCAAAACCTTATTGCACATCTGTCATCTTCTAATAATCTGTTTATTTTAATAACTATTATTAGTGAAATTCTCTTTCTAGTGATAAGAAGTAAATTGAACATTTTCCAAGCAAAGCCTATGGATAGTGCCTGAGACATGAAGGTACTCCCACATCTTGTATGGTGCTCCAGATGTTCTCACCCGGAAACAGGCATCATTTTTGCCACATTTTTTGCATACATTAGCAATGGCTAATGAATCCAACGTCAAAGCCTCCAGACACACCGTCCCTGCCCAGGAGACATCCAGAGGATGTTCTCCTCCAATCCGCCTCAAGAACCCAATTTCTGATGGCCTTGCACAGCCTTGAACACGGCTGCTTTGAGCTTTCTTTCCTGCTTTTCACTGGCCTCCACCACTGACGGCATCTGAGTCTATTCTTGCTTCTCTCTGATCTATCAGACTCTAGTCCTTAGACTGAGCAGGCGCCACACTCACAGATGACTTGCAGAAATCATGCTCTAGGCCACAAAACTTCATCAGAGCAAATTCAGAATGCAGAGGTCAGAGATAGACAGGCCAAGCAGGCCTCTGACAGCAACTCAGCTGACGCACG
This sequence comes from Symphalangus syndactylus, assembly GCF_028878055.3. NCBI lineage: Eukaryota > Metazoa > Chordata > Mammalia > Primates > Hylobatidae > Symphalangus > Symphalangus syndactylus. The sequence goes on from NC_072427.2 coordinate 113,138,634, forward strand.
GACAGACTAGGACAGAGTGAATGCTGAAGGAAATGTTAGCTTAGGCCATTCATTATACAATCACTTAGAAACCAACAAGTTGTTTCAAGTACATGGGCCGTAACTTAAATGAGAGATGTACCACTTTCATGTTTATACACAGGCAAGCAAGCAAACAAAAAAACCTTATATGCTCATTTTAATATATTTTTGGAATTTTTTTATGTTAATGTCATGTTGTTTTTATATGTTTCCAAAGCCCAAAACCACCGCTGTTAAACTTGCATCCCTGAGGTGGCATTTAACATATTCTTTATTTTAAGTTTTGTCTCCCACCCCATCAGATATCCTTTTAAATGAAAGATAAACTTCCTGAAAAGTCAGAAATGGGTTAATCCTTCGGAGTTTATCCAAGTTTCTCTGGAATCTGAGGATTTCCTAAAGGAAGATCAGAAATCACTAGCTGTATTTCTTTAGCTTTTTTTCTCTAACATTTGAAAAAAAAAGGGCTAAATATGATTTACTTTTCTTTTTAAAATTAAATTTGTTCACAGATGCTCAGTTTCATATGTCAAATCATATAAAACATGATACTTTTCCATGTCGAAGGGATTTTTAAAACAATCTAATTAACATAATTTTGTATTACTTTTCCATTAGCTATACTACATTTTGGTAAAAGTAATAAGCTTGAGTTAATACTTTTTTTTAAAGAAACTGTTTAAAACTATTTTTAAATGTCAAGACTTTATAAATACTATTTTATGTCACAAAATTATAGCCCCATGCTAAATGTGCTTATAATATATCCTAAATAGGCAATGAAAACTTTATATGCTTTCATTGTTGCTTTGGACTAAAAGTAAAACCCCATCTATGAGCCACACTGTTCACTAATCAAAGAAAATACATGTCACTGTGATTTTAGGAAAAAAATCTATCTTAGTTTATATTGTTCTTTAAAGCAAAAACTCAAGTTCAAATCTTGGCCCAGTGTACTAGCTCACACTTCTCAATTTATATTTAATAATGTCAAAATACAGTTTAGACATTTGTAGTATTACAGCTTTTGCTATCAAAAGCCAATACACTTCAATGTATACATATAATTGTGAAAGTTGTTCTAAAAATGGAAAACTATTGCCCTCTAATCATATTTTACATTTAAAAAACATTGAATAAAAGTTGGAACATGACAATATTTCTAGAGAGCATTATTTCTTCCATACAGTCAGATAACCATGTGTGTATATATATATATATATATATATATATATATATATATATATATGGTTTGAAAGATAAATATGATAAGCTATAAGAACTTGCAATAAATTGGCAACTGTTCTTTGGGGGATATGATTTTTTATTAGATGCCTTGCTCTCAAAAGACATTTCTGAAGTAACTCATAAACTAGCATAGACATTGACAACATTTTACATCAAATAGTCCTTTGGTCTAAAATCCAATAATTCATTCATGTAATATATTATTATTATTTTTAGACAATCTAACTCTGTTGCCCAGTGCCAAATCTCAGCTAGCAGCAACCTCCACCTCTCAGGTCCAAGCAAATCTCATGCCTCAGTCTCCTGAGTGGCTGGGATTACAGGTGCCCACCACCACACCCGGTTAATTTTTGTATATTTGTAGAGACAGGGTTTCGTCATGTTGGCCAGGCTGGTCTCGAACTCCTGGCCTCAAGTGATCCACCCACGTTGGCCTTCCAAAGTGCTGGGATTACAGGCATGAGCCTCTGCTCCCGGCCCAACTAACATTTTTTAATTGCCTTTGTGCTATCCCGAGTTTGAAGGAAATTTGTTCATTCAACAAATATTTTCTATATATCTATTTAGCAATGTTCAAGCTTCTAAAAACGTAATATGGATTATGTTAAATGATTGGAGGATTATATGATATGATAGAGAATAATGAGAATGAGGAAGAGAAGGAGTTCTTGCATAGACAGAATGGTCAGGAAAGGCCAGGAGAAAAGGTCTTCAGAAGACAACAGAAGGCAATGCGTGAAATGAGTTTTTAAAATGAGAATGACCCCGTTATGGGAATCAGAACACACCAAGTTTCTGCACTAGATGGAACTGCTTGTGTAAGGGACCAAAGGCAGAAAGGCACTCAGCATATTAGGAAAGGCTAGGATCTTATTCCCAAGGCATTAGACACCCGAGGTACCATCTCTCAGAAATGAGACGTGGGATATAACATTTTTTAAAATCTCCCTAGATTTGGGCACCATCAATTGCACCCAATATATTAGGCAATAATTATTAACAATATCATAAACAATCCTTGTGGCATTACTTGGTGAATCTGGTTTTCTCATTTTGCTTAACTGAAAAAAATTGCATACTTGGGACACTGGTTTATGATTTTTTTCTCAAGAGCAAATGAAACCATTTCCTTCCTATAGCTAATGGGTCAATTTGGCAATTGGTTGAGGTATGTGATTCTGGTAGCAAATATATATCTAACATTCTCAGTCAAGAACAGGTGTGTCTTCTGAGTTTACCTACTTATACAGCAAAATAATTCACCAATGATATTATTTCCTTTAATTCTATGTTTTGTCTTAAGTATTCAACCACAAAATTTAAGGGCAACATATTATACATGTAAAGGGTTGACTCAAGTAGTTTCAGTATACTAGCAACTAAATGAATTGAGTAGCATACATGTATGCTGCTTCTTTATGTTACCATTAGACATGATACTATTTTCTACTTAACAACCAGGAATATTCAATTATAATATAATTTACATTTTTAAGAAAAATTTTTAAGTTAACTGTTTAGATGTCTTTTGGGAAGATAAAATGTATTCATTAAATGCTCTAAAGATTGGATAGGCAGTTAAGATCATTCTGAATAGGCTGTGGCCCAAGCAGGATAAGAAATTAATAACACAACTATTAAGATAAATTACAAGGTGTTTCTGCTAAATAAGATACTTAATAAAAAGTTTCATTGCATTTTTCCAGCCACTTAAAAACAAATTGTTGCAGCACTGTAAATTCTGGATATTAGAACACAAGATTAAAAGCAACATGTTTCAAACTTACCATGGATATACAATAGTACAATAGTTGACATTTTTAACTGTGGCTCCCCTTTACTGAACTTCTCCTGAAGTAAGTATCTTGCTCCTTTTCAAAGTCTAATTTACAGATCTACCCCTTCTTGGAAATTTATGTTTAATCACGTAGAAAATGAAAATAAAGCTACAAAGAATGCTTAATACACTTAAGTGTAAAATTTTGTACTTAATATTGATGGCCCACTTTTTTTTTTTTTTTTTTTTTTTGGAGACAGAGTCTTGCTCTGTCGTCCAGGCTGGAGTGCCGTGGTGCAATCTCGTCTCAGTGCAACCTCTGCCTCCTGGATTCAAGCAATTCTCCTGCCTCAGCCTCCTGAGTAGCTGGGATTACAGGCACGCACCACCATGCCTGGCTAATTTTTGTATTTTCAGTAGAGACAGGGTTTCAGCACGTTGGCCAGGCGGGTCTCAAACTTGTGACCTCATAATCCACCCGCCTTGGCCTCCCAAAGTGCTGAGATTACAAGCGTGAGTCACCGCGCCCGGCGATGGTCCACTGTTCTAAGTGCATTAGATACTGTGGCTTTAATTTAAAAGTTTCTGGACATGGGTCTTCTGTACCAATAATTACATACTGAAATGCTCTTTTGGTGTTCAATTTGGTAAGTCTAATTTAAAATCAGAGTTAAAGTTGTCACTTTATATAAGATTTTATTTATTTTGGGTATATATCAGTGCATTACATTAAAAGTGTTTAATTGGAGTACCATTATATAAGAGGTATTAGGTGGCAAAGTAGGAATTTCAAAGTAGGTGGCTGTGAACACCTTGAAACTATATAAGGCCTGAAATGAAGACACATGAGAGGGTTTTCTGAGGAAGATTTCTTTGGGGAGCATTGCGCCTGCCTTTCCACTCAATTTTAATGAAAGAGATTTCAGTAGGACCACTTGGGGAGCTGAAGTTTGAAGACAGAGTGGAACTGACTTTCAATCCTACCTGGACAATGTAAATGTCACACTTGCGTTAGCTAACTGCTTCAGCCTCCGATTCAAGAAAAGCTTCCTACAGTGTTGATATCTGCTTAAATTCCCAGAATTCATCAGTGCAAAAATAGATGAATATAGCCTGTGGGCCATATTTGTGTTCCTAAGCATGAAAAGAGGCTAACAGAGCACCTGGAAGGATAATGGACATCATAAGGGAGAAAGCTGTGTGGAATAGATCCCTAAAAAGGTGAGCTGAGGATGACACATAATGAGAGGAAACCCTATTACCCAACACGTAGGAAGTACAGTCGAATGTTGCCAGTGGGGTCCTCTGATATGCACCCAAAAGCACCCAAAGGGCATAAACTACCCTCTCTGGATAGTGGAAAGTGCAGTAAAGACAGTAACAGTAAAATGGGGGTTCCCGGATATCCATACTTCACCCCTCTGCAACTTTGATCACTGTGCAGTAGAAACTGTCCTTAAGAAGACGCTGAAGGAGGAATTCAAGCCTAAGGTGGGGAAGAACAGAAGTTTCTCCCTTCTGCTTCTCAGGCCGGGAATACCTTGCCTGCAGCAGACCCCATCGAGGCAAAAGGAGTGATGAGTTGAGAGGTACATTAGTCTGTTCTCACACTGCTAATAAAGACAGACCCAAGACTGGGTAATTTATAAAGGAAAGAGGTTTAATTGACTCACAGTTCTGCAGGGCTGGGGAGGTCTCAGAAAACTTACAATCATGGCAGAAGGGGAAACAAACACGTCCTTCTTCACACGGCTCAGGAGAGAGAAGAATGAGAGCCCAGCCCAAGGGAAGCCCCTTATAAAACCCTCAGATCCCGTGAAAACCAACTCACTGTAGGAGAACAGGATGGGGAAATCTGGCCCCATGATTCAATTGTCTTCACCTGGTCCCTCCCACAACACGTGGGGATTATGGAAACTACAATTCAAGCTGCGAATTGGGTGGGGACACAGACAAACCATATCAAGAGGGATGACCAACAGCCAGTTAATACAGGACATTTGCACCTTTTTTAAAAGTTCAATTTGTGTGCAATGAAAAGACTTTGGAAGGTTTTAAGAAAAGAATGACATTATCAGATCTATGAGTTAAAAATATAAATCTGATTGCTCTATGGGAAAGAGGATAGAGAAAGAGGAGGATTAAAAACTAAAGAAGAACAGCTGGGGTGTTATTGCAATCGTTCTGCTGTGAGAGAAGAGTGTCGCATTCTAGGGTGGTAGCAATGGAGATAAACAGAATGGGATGGTTTAAAAATACATTTGTGAGGTAAAAGTAACAGCACTTGTTGATGAATCAGATTGAGGTAATTATAGAAAGAGAGGTCAAGTATGACATCTGGGTTTCTGGCCTGAGCAATTGGGTGGATGAGGGAATTTAACAAGGGTGGATAGTAAAATAAGGCTGGAAATCCAACAAGAGTGGGTTGATGCCAGGCCAGAAACGCAGCATCTCCAAAATTTTCTATTAGAGGAATGTACAAGTCCTCCCCAAACATAAATTTCCTTTCCTATTCCTTGCAGAATTGTTGGCCACTCTTTCCAGCCTCCAGGGATATGATTATATCCCTTAATAATGTCAAAGAATTTGCATCAATCCCTAATTGCCAGTGATCTCTTTCTACTATCTTCATTACCATATTCTTGAATCCTCAGCCTCTACTAAACTTGCTATTATACATCCAGCAATACATTTTCTCAGATTTTTTAGCTTTCTTTTTGTTCGTTTTGCAAGCTATTACTTGAAACATTTATGTCAGCTATAATGGTCAAAGTTGTTGTTGGAATTTAAAATAAATAGCACAAAAGGAGACTGTGATAGTCTTAAGAACATCTGAGGTAAGTTGTGTTAATAGTAATTAGCTAACAATAGAGTACAATCTGTCATATTCTCATTGTCTGAAAGTTTAAAATAGCATTCAGAGCCTATAAATAGTAGACTATATTATTTTTCTCTGTATATATGTTTTTTGTTTGTTTGTTTCTTGTTTGTTTGAGATGGTATTTCACTCTTGTTGCCCAGGCTGGAGTGCAATGGCACTATCTTGGCTCACTGCAACCTCTGCCTCCCAGGTTCAAGCAATTCTCCTGCCTCAGCCTCCCAAATAGCTGGGATCACAGGCATGCGCCACCACACCAGCTAATTTTGTATTTTTATATATATTTCATTTTTATAAAAGTGATTGAGAAACAGGATTAAAATCAATTAGCAGAACCAACATTAATTTCTTAGTTTTGATCACTGGATTGTAGTTACATCATATATTAACATTAGGAAAGCAAGGTGAAGTGTATATAAAAACTGTGTATACTATCTTGTAACTTTTCTGTAAGCCTAAAATTATCTCAAAATAAAAAATTTTAAAAATCAGCAATGTGAGGTCATTTAAAAGGGGTATATGTATACAAAATCTCTGAGAGAGAAAGATATTCAAATATCAGCATTAAGGGCTGTTATTCAGTGTTATGTCTTTATTCTTGATTAAATACATGAGTTCATTTACATTTGCAAATCAAATCTGATTGCATTACATAAGATAAAACAGGAATATATACATAAATATATGACTACATAAGATGCCTTGGAGCTTAATGAATAAACAAGAGTTAATGTTACTTAATTATAAAAGAGCTAAGAATCTACCATGAATCTCAGTCAAAATCTGCTTACATTACGGGCCAGTTTACACTTTTTGTTAAGAAAAAATATTTAATAAATTTCCAGAGTTCTAGGAAAGCCTCTTAGCTTTACCTAATCTGTTAACTCAACACCATTTTTCCATTTACTCAGGCACAAAACGTCAGTTGTCTTTAACCCTTCTGCTTCCTTTTTTGTGTTGTTTCACCCACTTTCTAAGTCATGCCAAATCTTCATCTTCATTATATTCACTTGTGTCTCACATTAAGCCCTTATTGCTTCTCTTACATATTACATAAGAACATCCTCTTACATATCATTCTCACACTCCTTGACTCAAATGATACCTTCTACATACACATGACAATTCATTCTTCACAGATTATAGGCCTGATCATGGTCAAAAGACTTCAAAAGAAATATATTATCTGGAAAACAATAGGAAAATAGAAAAACAACGCACTCCCCTAGAACCTAGTCTGCAGGTGAACACTTTCATATCTTTCCAACCTCAACTCACACCCCTTCTTTCCATGTATACACCCTGCACTCCTGCCAAAGTGGATTGTCTACTTTCCCTAAAAAAGCCCTATACTCTTCCATTTTTACTTTTATTCATGTTGTTTTCCTCCAGCTGAAAATGTTAATGCTCTCATTCATTCAAAGGACCAGCTTTAATACGGAAACCCAGGATCTGCTTATCAAGCTAGTTAAGATGACAGAGTGGTCCTGCCCTTCACAGGCTTCCAATGCAATAGTCCACTTTTCCCATGCAACTTTTCTGATCCACCTGTCGATATGTAGGTTTTTCTTCCTTGGACCTGCTTTCTTTGTTGTCATGGCGTTTGTATTTCTGTGTTCTCTATTATAGTGACTCCTGCACTGATATGGGGCTCCTAATTGTTGCTTCCGTAAGGTCCAAAACTGTTTGCACACATTTTTCTACAACTCGAAATGTCCAACAGAGGAGAGGATACTCAGTAAAATCATTAGAATTACGTTTAAAACTAAAGGTATTCTCTAAAAAGCAGGGATTACTCATTTCCTGATGAACTCCTCCCTTTCCTACCCTAAGCTTACTACAACTTTGTCAAATTAGTTTTTAGGCTTAAAATATTGAAAAGCATGCTACTTGGACAATAGTGTTTTTTAGAGTTTGGGTCAATAATAATCAGTGATCCACATTTAAATGTGACGTGCCTGTAATTGCTTTTTCTGTCGTAGAAACTACATGTCTCTTTTATTCTACATGCTGTTCAAAATTTCCAACTGAGGAAAGGCATAGCTGAGGTTTGTTTATCTTCAGCTCACTCTTTTCGGAATCTTATTCTGTCTTTGTATTCATTATCTAATATTTACAGGATGTTGCATGTGGTTGGTTGGACTGAGCCCTGTGAAAGGAAGATTGGCCAGGGTGGTGAGTGAGATTGAAATATAGCCCAGGCTCTGCTCATCAAGCCCTAAGCATGAGTCCAATTACACCTGCAAGGGTACACGTGTCATGTGCACAGAGGAAAGGGCACCTTTTTGTAATTTACACGAAGTACAAGTGGGGATTCGTATAGTCAATGAATGTTAATATATTTCACAGAAACATTTCAATACTAAAATCCTTGGGCTTTTTAAAGTCCAATTTTATGGATAAGAGTGCAATTTTCATGTAAGTGTATTTCAACATAGAAACGGTAAAGAATTCTATGAATTAAACATACAGGTTCTCCCAAGAAATAACAAAAAGATACATTGGGTCATTGGCTTGATTTCTTTTCCAGTGTAAGATTGTTCCCTCTTGCATATTTTCATTGTTTTGTCCCATATAAGTTCAAACGATTTAAGCTATGGTTCTTACTCCATTTCCCAAGGGTGCATATTCAAGAGTCTGATAGAAGTCACTGATAATGAGTTGGAGAGTTGGGGGGTGGGTGTTTATATTTTATGTTTCTTTGGTGAAGTATCCTGGCTACAATCCAGGGCACTGAGTTATTACTCTTTGTGTGTGTGTGATGGAGTCTCGATCTGTCACCTAGGCTGAAGTGCAGTGGCGCGATCTCAACTCACTGCAACCTCCACTTCCCAGGTTCAAGCGATTCTCATGTCTCAGCCTCCCGGGGTTATTACACTTATATTCACTATTGTATTATTATTATTATATCAGTAAACATCTCCTATTGGCCAACTACTGTGTTGATAATGTTTATTATCTCTAATTCTTTCTGCAAACCAGCCTTATAGGTAGTGTTATTTCCATTTTTTATAGGATAAAATTGAGGTGTTTAGTGATTTCTCCAAGTCCGGAAGGAAAGCATGTGTCTAAAATGAGATTATAATCCAGGTCCTCCTGGCTACAAAATAACTTTCCACTCCTTCAGATGAAGTCTTGCAAACTATGTTCCACTTTCCTTAATAAATTCATTCAACGAATACTTATCAAATACTTCTTTTGTGCCCTGAATTCTTCTAGATCCTGGGGATAAGCAAAAGAGACAATGCCTTTGCTATTATGGGACTTACGTTAGGAAAAGGACAACAAACAAATACATAAATACATAATGTGAGTCCAGGTATTGACAAGTACCATGATGCTAAACAAATGAGGATAATGAGATGAGAGTAATGAGTTGGAAGTAATGGTTGGGAGGTTGGATAAGGTCTTTCTGAGGAAGAGATGCTTTAGTGGTAGCCTGAATGTAACAGAGAAACCCATATGAAGGCTGAGTGTCCCAGGCAGATAGTAAGCGTAGTCTCCGAGGCTAGAAGGATTAAGGCACATTAGAGGAACATCTTCAAGGCCAGTGTCATTAGGACATGATACGCAAGGAAGAGTGGTAGGAAATGAAGCCAGACACATATGGAGAAGCTTCAAAATGTAGGCTCAAGCAGTCAAGGGTATGCAGTTAAAATTTTTTCTAATGAGAGACTACAGAAAAGCTTTATCTAATTTACATTTTTGAAAAATCACCTTAACCGGTGTGAGCAAAATTAACTCTAGGGGGAGAAGAATGAAAACAGAAATATCAGTGAAAGGGCTATTGTAGCAGATGACAGTGGCTCCAGATAAAGTGGTAGTTCTGGGGGTATGGGGAATTGGCTGTACTGGAACAGAGTTGAAAGTAAAGTTGGCAAGACTTGCAGATAGAAAGAATGTGAGTGTCAGAAAAAAAGAGAAATCTATCACACCTTGCTTTTACACTGGAGATACTGGGTGGGTGAATGTTGGTACCATTTCCTGAGACAGGAAATTGGAAAGGAGCAGGATTTCAGGAGTAGATGAGTGGGAAACTATGAGGCCTGTTTCACACATGTCATTACTTCTTAGGACAATTTATACATCTCTCTCCCATTTTGAATGTATAATGTTTTAGTCTACATCAAAAAAGATCTAAATGGTGTTGGCAGATAGGTACCTCCCATGAATGTATACAAGATGTGAAAACAGTGCTTCCCTACATACGTTCACTCACCCACCTGCCCAAAATATAAAAGTGCCCCTATTGTTTTATATTATAGCTACGTATTTATTCATTGAGACACATAATTTCATTTGGATCATGAAACCACTGATTAAGGTCAACCAGAGAACATGCAATGAATGTTAGTCCTTTTTTTTTTGCTCTAGATAACCCCTGTGATGTCCTGAGGCAATCTTCTGTGGGTCCGTTTTCCCCATCCATGAGTACTTCTCCACGGTCCTGAGATTGCGAGCAGAGATACAGAGTTCTCTGGGATGTTTTTTTCTCTGTTGGTTTGTCTGTCTCTAACTTTCTTTTAGAACCATTCTCAAATCACATTTCCTCCAAAAATCTTTCTCTCATTGCTCTGGGCTACACAGAAAAAGAAAAGCCCAATTCTATTTTGAAGTTCTGAAGAGGATCGATTTGTATCACTTCTTTAGCACTTAGAACTGACTTAAAATTCTTAGTTTTCCCTCCGTTTCAAGATGTTTTCTACCTAGCTGTATTGCAAACTGCTTAAGGTAAAAAGTGGTCTTTTGTACACTCACATCACTCTCTACTGAACATAGTGTGCACATAAGATAATTTTGATTAGTTTTTGCTGATAAATCAGAAAAACTATCTTCCAAAATGTAGAAAGTTTGCAAAATTGTAGAGTTGTTTGGGGACTTTTTTCTTATATATTTGTGAAATCTGGAAGCAAAATTACAGGTACTCTAATCCCACAGTTTTTTTACTTGCATTTGAAACTTTGCTAGATAAACCGCTACTTGCTAAAATAAAACCAGACAGATAGATAAACAAAGAGGACCAGAACAGACATCTATGCTTATAAGTGGCATGCTTTCTTTTGCTAACTAGTTTGTTCTTTTGTGACTATATTTTGCTTAGTTACCTTGATCTGTTTTGAATGATACCAAGCATTCCATTGACTTATTTTACTCATAAGCAATGATAATTTGCATGAGGATAAAGAAGGGACAAGACAGCAGAGTCCATTTGAAAGGAGCTTCCCACCAACCATGTTGGAGACTCCTGATTCCTCCTCACTTGACTGGAAATTCAGGTGACAGTTATCTGGTGATAATCATTAGGATTAATGTATACAATTTATTTTGATGTATAATCTGTAATGGTCATACAAACACTAGTATGATTTCCTGAATTCACTATTCTACTGGAAAGAAAATGTTTTGATCAGCTAACAAATACATACATCCTTCATTTATCCATGGTTGTTTTCTTTTTTCTATTGTTGCTTTTCCTGTAAACTCGATTATGTGAGAGTTAATCCTCAAGGACTTTTATCACCCTTGTGTACAATGACCAGATGAGCTTTCTCACCAAATTCAACAGAGTCGTGGAACACTTGGACCCAGCTGAGGATTTTTATGGCTTAGCCCAAAACAGTGAGCTTTACAATATAACATGACAGGAAACAAGCGAAGAAGTGCATGTCTATATTTGCAGACATCTTTAGTTATGGGTAAACACTCCAAAATTATTTTTCCCAAGTGACAGGTGAAAGCAGCATAACTTTGTTGCTTTACCTCTATTCTCACTGACCAACTTGCCCAGATAATTCCACTTCTCTTTCCCACACTCTTAATTCAATCTGTTACAAGTCAGTCTTTTAGAAAGCTTGCTGTGCTTGGTGGCCAGAGACAAATTTGTTTCAATATTCAGCTAAGTAATTCAAGTGATAGCCAAAAGGCTGACATTACACTCATTAATGACTGAAAACAAAACACAAGAAAACAAAAAACCCATAAGAGATCAATCAGATTTTGATGAGAGAAAAGGTAAAATGCTACGGTGGGAATACAGTGAGAAGGTTGATCAACATGAAGAATTTCTAGGTTTCATCTGGACTATCTTTTTCAATGTGTGATTTGAGGGTATATCTTCTACTGTTAGCAGAGTATTGTTTAAACTTTCACCACCAAAATAGCTTGTCAAATTCCTTTGTGTAGCAGACACCCAGTTATTCTCAAAAAGAATCTTACTCAGAAAACAAGCTTGGAGTTACCTTCTTCTAATATAAAAATCATGAGAATATTAATGCTAATACTAATCTCTAGAAACGATCTGAGGAGAAACAGAAAAACGGGACCCCAAATTCTTCCTCTGGAGTAACAGATCTCAATAAAGAGAAAATTATCAACATATAATTATAAAACATTCAAATTCCTCCTCATGCTCAGAATGCATAATTAGCACATCTGCATTTGGGAAGATGAAATTTAACTCATCATGTGTTATAAACATCTTCAGATATGGCATAAAGTTTTCTGACTATTTCAACAAGCATACATTAGCCTCCTCCAGGGTGCCAGGCACTGTGGGCAGAAAGATGAATAAGACAAGGAACTCTGCCCGGCAAACTCTAAGACAAGATGATAGGGCTGACCCTCAGTAAGACATCTAGAGGCCTCCACAGGGCAAAGACCTTTCCTAAACTTCCTCTTAGATTTGAGCTCCCATAGCTTTTCTGAGCCTCAGGACCTTCATCTGTGAAAGCACAGAGATGAAGTCTGTGACCATTAAGATTCATGCCATATCGAAAACTCCAAAATTAGGACTCTAAAGAGTTTCCAATACAATTAGAGAGGAAGAGATGAGTAAAGTGTGAAAAGTAAGAGAGATAGAGATTGAGAGAAAATGAGCCAATAGAGAGAACAGATTTCATTGACTCAGAGTCTCATTTGGAGAATATCAACTTGAAGTTTTCTTAGGTTGGCACTTCAACAAAAAAGGTACTAAGAAATACTTTGACGTTTCAAAAGAACAATCTATTTGAGATAAATGGTAGTGGACTACTGAGGGAGTACTTCAAACCATGCTGCAATAGCCAGAAAGCCATGCGGGAAAGATATTAAGACAAAGACAGAGAAACCAATGGAGGTAGATACCGGTCAGAATCTTGCAAACATGAAGATAGGCACAGAGTGATTATGAAACTTAACATCATCTTGTTGATGATTTTGATTGTTCATAAATTTGAAATTGTTGATACCTTGCCTGCAATAGAATGCCTAGAACATCTTGTTAGTTCGATAATGTAAAGTGGAGGTTTAAATGTTGAAGAGAAGGAACTGCCAGGGTCTAAGGGACGGCATCTTCCTTTAAATCCTCTTTGATGAACAGAAAATAAGAATGGAGAATATAGGAACCTTCTGTTTCTCGAGGGCACTAAGTATGATCAGCATGATTACTTCAACCTCCATTTATCATCTCCAATTGCCTTTTACTTTACAAAGCTTACATTCTAATTGCAAAGAAAGCCTATAAAGAAATAGAATGCAAAAAAAAAACAAAGTTTTTAATATTAACTACAGGCAGCAAAGAATTTTTAAAAAGAAAAACATATATCACTGACAACTGGTGCTTAACTATCGTGTAAATTGCCACGAAAACAGTTCTTTAAGAATTTAAGGGGAGGCAATATTGCCACCATGATTTGGTTATGTATTCTCCTGGAATTGAACGCTGAAACTTAGTGTATTAGGTATGATCCCAAACTAGAGCCTCTGTTTCTATAAATTCTGTAAATCATAGTTACCTGTGATTTTTTTAAGCCTACCTTACGAAATATTTAAAATTCCGTCAGTTAGCTGCGGAATGTAGTACAACTTGGAAAGTTGCTTTTCAGTAGCACCTTCTTGGATCCAAGAGAGTGAAGAAGCACCCCACACCCAGATTAGACCTGAACTATCTCAAAGGATAAGAGAATGACCAAACATACCACTGCAATTCCTACCCTATCTGGGAAAAGTTATAACATTATCCTAGCACATCAAGGAGTACTATTCATACCCTTTATGAAATGAATAAAATGGTTTGCATTAATTCCCAACACAAGCACACAAATATGTTCATTACGCAGTAATGCTTATTGAGTGTACAATGATTATGTGAGTGTAGAAATCTGTTCTCATTACATCTTCAACCAAAGTGTTGGTAGTGTTTTCATAAAGCATGCATTAAGCAGTCTTAGCACATACCAAGTATATATTGAAAAAATTTCATGTGCAATATTTAGGATACATCCCTTTTTTTTCCCAGACATGCTCTAATTATGTCTTATGTTTGGATCATGTAGAAAAACTTTTTTACTTACTACCTACGTCTTATGCATGTATTTTCCTTAAATAAATGTCAATTATACTTTGATGTTTATCTGGTAAGCCTTGTCTCATGAAGATGATTTTTTTAAAACATCCAATTTAAAAATTTACAACCTCAGAAGGAAACAGTAAAAATAAAGATAGCCAGGTCCCACCTCACATATATATGTATAGTTTTTAACAATACCTACAAGACTTATACCAGCAGCATAAGATTTTGCATTTTTCTACACTATCGAGTGGGTTACAATGTGGGTTATCAGTTAAATTCCCACCTAAATCATTTCCAAGTGCCCTATAATGTTTGTAAAATTAGTAAACAACTGCTTTAACCAGCAGCTTTTCTTTAATTTTAGGATAAAAGCATGATAGTTTAAAATCACTGATAAATTTGGATTAAGACAAAACACACTGAGTGCCTTCCATAAACAAAATTTTAGGATAAGCTTTTAATGACAATTAAATTTTTTTTTTTAGTAAAATCACTAAAAAAAAAAAAACCACACAGATTGGTAAATTAGCTTCTGTGAATTAGGATATGGAAAATTTTTGACTCACAGTGGTAGGACCCAAGTGTATTATTTTTCTTTGCTTACATTCCTTTCCCAAATGACTGAGCAAGCTTATTATAGGACCAAATTACTCAGTGTCAAAACCGTAAAGGGGGATTCAGAATACAACTAAATGTGTTGGATGTCTCCCATGGGCCAAGTACACAGGATAAGCATGGAGCAATCATTTTCATATTCTGAGTCTCATAATTCTCAGAGCAATGCTATTTATTTTTCAGATAATGAAATTAAGGTTAAACTACAGGCTGTATGCATGTTTCCCAAGGTCATATACCGAGTATATAGGGGAGCATGGACATTAACATATTGATCTAATATTAAAACTCCTGCTTATATTTTTATTCCATACTCCCTTCTAGTATGGATTAATTATCAGAAGCCATAACCTCGGTTAGAAAATTCTGAATGTTCAATTTGAATCTGGCATTGTTTTGAGAAGGGCAAGGGAGTTTGCCAAACATATCCTGCTTTTATTATATGTGCTTGCAATAGCGATTTTAATGTCTTTTAAAAAAAACTTTGCATACATGAACTGTTACTTTTAGAACCTCTCACATCCATGAATTCCTACAACCCTCATTATAACACTGGTAGCAAATAGAGGTAGTGATATAGTTAAGGGAAAATACATCATCAAGGGTAATCAAGGGTAAGGATCAGAATTCATACAGTTCTAAATTCTGAAATTTACTCACAGTAGTACACTTCTTGATAACATAGGCAACAATTAGAATGAATTGTTTATAAACTAAAAAAAAATACCTACTATTTTCATTCTATCAGCCTTAAAATCTATTTGCAGAAAGGTCAACCTAGAATCACAGTCTCTTAAAAAAATGAGAAAATAATTTCTCATTTGCAAACTTCAAAAATGGCATGACTTGGACTCAAGTATTTTTCTATGTGGCTCATTTTTAATTATCTTGAGCTGGTAGAAAAGTGATGTTAGCTCATAGGTCTTTGAAAATAAATCAACAATAATTAACCCCAACTTAAATTCTAGTAACCCATCTCATACATCAACAGAAGTACTCTGTGTATGTGAAAATATAAACATGGCATGTTTGACATTTTGGAGCATCCTTAGAGAGACATTGATTTGTAATTCAGATCACATAGCATCTTTGATTTCTCCCACTTGCCCATGCCCTTTCCCCATCCCTTCCTCCAAAATAAAACACAAAAGCTGTATCTGCAATGGATGGAGAGCAACGCAGGAATCTGTGCAGAGACTATCCATCACATTTCTGTCTTAATTGAATGACACCAGAATGAGATCGATAAAATGTAACAAGAGACAGCTTTGCATTTCCACACCCACTTATTCCCCCCTCCATTACTCTCAGCCACCACCGTGACCAGAAAGCTCAAGTAAAAAACATGAACCCTGCTGCCAGACAAGCTGTTAGGATATGAATAAACTTGTCACAGAAACAACAAAACTTATAAACATTAGAAGGGAGCTAGGGAGACAAAATTTATTAAAGGAATATTGAACAGCTTCTTAATAAAAGCAATTTCACAGATGTATTCTCACTCCTAAATAGCTTCCTCAAATGCAATGTTTCAGTTAAATAATCTCAACAGCTTTCCCTAGGTGCCCAAGATTACTTGAGACTGCATCAATGGCTGGCTCAAACACAGATGTGGTGACAACTCAGCTCAGACCTGCAAGTCCTACGATAAATGCGGGGCAGCTGTGATATGTGTATGTCGAAGGTTCCCAAGATCTCCAATGCATTATTGATAACCTCATCACTCCGCGAAAAGCAAAAGCTGACGTTGTTATAATCTCAACCTTCTCCTGAAGAGCTCTGGCTTTGCCCAGGTATTGATCACAGGAAGAAGTAAACCAAAGGGTAAAACAGCACATGTAAAAATCCAGAAGGTTAAGGTTTGCCTGCATTCGCTATGAGTGCATTAACCACAGTCACACGGCCTGTTTCAGTGTGTTTTACCTTTGACGGTTTACAATGTGGTCCTACTTCTAGGCTACATGTTGTAATAATTCATTTAATACTCCATATCTTGAGCTTGTTACAAGCTATCCTGGAACAAAAGTCCGTATTACAAAATAAAAATAAACCTTCCATGTAGTTGTCTAAAAGGCAGATTTTTTTCTTCATTCCAGTAAATTTTTTCTATATCATTTTGAAATTTAATTACATATAGGTGACTGTTCTTTCTTAATCTGTCTTCTTTCCATTGCATGTAACCCTTCAGGGAAAAATATGTACCTACAAAGATACTCTATATAATTTTACTCTTTTATTATTTTAAATAATAATGTAAGACTACGAAACATATTAGTGCCTAAGTTCTTTTAAAATGTTAGATGTGATTTTAAGTTATTTTTAAATGATATGTTGAATAATACGACAAAACATAAATGTCACGTCTTATCACAGGTAGTTCAAAGTGAGAATTAGAAGGTATATCCAAAGTATGATTCAGAGCTTGAATATTTTATATTTTCTATGTTCATACTTGGAGATAAAATCTTAAGTAGCCTATCTTTGCTACTAAAAAAAAAAAAAGAAAACAGTTTCTGATGAAGCCTATGTTGGTAGGGACAGCTAAGGTTGTTGATGAATGCTAACAGCTCTAACACACACACACACACACACACACACACGCACACACACACACACAAAAGAGAGTGAGAGACCATTATTTTCTTAGCTGGTAGATGACTAGGTAGTTTGCAAAATGATCATTAGTGACTGGTTGCTCCTGGATTCCAGAGCAAAAGAGCTTACAATTCAAACATTATTTATGAGTGAAAACAACTGGTCATAAGGCACTAAGAGCAAAATGTACAGAGTTTGGTTTCAGCTGCAGACAGTGGTCACCTGAAGCAGGAGCTGATGGCTGCCTGTCCAGGTAAGACACATGGCGTGCAGCAGTGAACCTGTTTCATCCACCTTTGACTTGCCGGGCCTTGTATGTGATGTCATGTAAATTTGCCCCAGTTACAGATTGATATTGTTCACCATGAAATTAAGGCCCCAGAAAACGTGAATATACTAAGAGTAGTTACAAGTCTTTATACATGGATGCCTCTATTGTGAGGCATACAAAATTGTTAGTACATTCTAAAATAGGTAAAAACAAAAGCGCCCCAAGGTTTATCACATTGTTTTGTTATGCTTTGTGTTTTTGAATGAAGCCATTGCTCACTATCCCGAGTGCTGCAGGAGCTTAACCCCTGGGAAAAGACAAGTTTCATGGAATATGAAACTTATTTGAGCAACAGAAACTAAAACTATCTTGGAATAAATATGTTCTACATCTGATCATTTTTTATTTCATTTATTGTTGTTTGCTTTCGTTGGTGGGCATTCTATTTAGCAGTAAGAAAAAGTCAGGCTATTTCTGGTATGCATGAGTATATCACTTAAAAAAACTCATGAAAATATTAAAAATGACAGCAGAGTTAGGTAGCATTAGAGTGGGTTATGGTCCTCTAAATGTGTGTGCACCTCACAGTGGGGGAATTTGATGAACCCCAAGTGTGCCAAGTAAATCAGAGCCCAGGAGCTGGATGCAACTGCTCCATAGTGTGACTTCACACAGAGAACATAGTTTATGCTGAGGGGTGGTTGTTGTTGTTGATGTTATTGAATGTGGGTTATTTTTAATTTTTAAAATGACACTGCGGCTAATTAGGGGTATTGGCACAGCGTGGACTGATGAAGAAACTGATTACAATTATAAAGACTTCTGGGGCCAAAACAGTCAAACATAATGCCTGCTACTCATGATGGCCCCAGCAGT
This sequence comes from Symphalangus syndactylus, assembly GCF_028878055.3. NCBI lineage: Eukaryota > Metazoa > Chordata > Mammalia > Primates > Hylobatidae > Symphalangus > Symphalangus syndactylus. Next base: position 113,157,244 of record NC_072427.2, read on the forward strand.
GTCTATATGGTTGTCAAGTATGATTAAGTGAGAAGCAAACTGTATTTATTATTTTTTTCCTACGGGATTTAGATGCCCATGGATATGGCTCATAATATTACCAGAGTCCTACTTCTTTTCTTGTATTTTCCTTGAACAGTTAGAATACTCAAGAAAGAGAAAAAACCTCCATATTATTGTATTCTCCAGAATCTATAATATGGCAGGATAAGTCAGAGAAAAATCATCTTCTCTAAGTAACTTTCACAATACTTTATCACTCTTAAAACTTGAAGTCAGTTCCAGACTTGTTTATTTTTCACGTTCTATATATTTGAAACTGACAAAAAGCAAGAAAACATACTGGAAATACATCAGTAAAATGAAAAACAAACAAATGAAATTTAACTCTGGGGAATTTATTTTTTAGAGCACACGCAAAAAAGAAAAATAACCTTTGCTTAATCCTATGGGGTCACCTATTGAAATGCAGCATCTAAACGTAGTTTATGTTTGAGTTTTGTTCCCTAAGAGTATTTTTCATTTGGGAGAAGAGCACTTATTACATGTTACAAAAGAGCCTGAATGGGTATTCAAATAACTGCTGTAATCAAAAGATTCTTTTTTTCAAGGAAATGACCATAGATTTTTATACTTATTTTTGCTTTGCTATGGGCATTCTAGAATGATAGAAAGATTCTCATTTGTTTCCCCATCCCCTGGCCCCCTGGAAGCTATTGAATTGTTCTGGTTTTGTACAGTGTAGAACAATCCTGCAATAATAAAACATTTCAACTTTGTACAAAAGGTGAAGCTTTCCATTTGAAGTTTTTCTTTAACGGGAAAAAAATAGAGAAAATGGGCTGACAGCTTTAGAAAATTCAAACAATTCCCCTTGCCAAGATACGTATTTTGTGAGTTTTCTTTAATTTTGGATTTGGTACATATGTTTCCTCTAACAATGAATGCTTTCAATTTCAGAGTTCAGTTTCTGCTCTCCCTACTCAAACCAATCTTCACCTTTTAATAGGCAATTATTTTTCTAATTGCTTTGTAAAAACTTTTTTCAGGATGATTTTGAGACACTCAGCTCTAAGTTATACATTATGGTTGCATTTAAAACAAACAGAGTGGGCAATAAACTGTAAAATGGCACTTGATTGGTAAAAGCATCTTAGAGTAAGAAAAAGAAGCAAGAAGACTATACTTCAAAGTACTAGAAAACTTTTGTAACTTACGAATTCATAAAAATCATAGGGGAATCTGTTGAGAAGAATTCTTTCAAGGAACAAAATGAGCAAAGCAGTATAGGCTGTGATAGTTTTAATGGGATAAGTAGTGTTGCGATATTTTCTCCCACTGGCATTAAATCTCACTTCACAAAATGGAATACTCTCCTACTGTATTTTCTCTTTATAACCCATTACTTACATGGAACTACATTTTTTTAATGTTTAAAAAAATACATAAAGCCAAGCTTTCATGATCTCAACTGTTTCATATATATTCATTTGAAATACAATGTTTCGAAAAACATTTTCATGTGGCAAAATGAAACAGGAAAAAACGGTTAGAAAACAAGAATAAGTAATATGCTCTATATTATGAGAATTTAACCATCAGGTGTGAAAAGAAAGGCAATCTCACTCAGCTCTGTGATACTTCACAAAAGCGTGTTTAGCAATGCTAATTTTAGCATTGCCTGCACAAGTCGAATAATAAAAATATATGTGGCTAAGCAGTTGAGATTTGTAATTGCGATATTGCATAGATGATTCCAATACAATTCAATTCAAATCAGGAAAATTAGTTGATATTTCATGAAACCAACTAAACCTAAAATAAAAGCTTCCTTCAATCTCGATGTTTTAAAATCAATTTATGACAGGCTGTTTAAAAGACTTGTTTAATTATTAATTGAAATGTTTTATCTCATGGTTCTCTTAAAAAGTTGCATTTGATATTATCTACCACTGACTAAACACAGAAAGTAAAATACACACATGGTTGGGCCAATATTGCAAATATCCTCATTAGTATCATGCTATAGAAAAACAATGAAGTGATTTTGTCACCAATTACTGACAATTAGCCTAAGTACAACAGTTAATTTCATGGAAATAAAACCACTGTAAAATGAAAGGAACAAAACCTATCATAATTAATGGCATTTGCCTGCATTTCTCTACTGGTTATTTAATTAATGAACCATAAAAGTTTGAAGTAATTTGAACAGCTAAACACATATGCAAAAATCAAAAGCCTGTGTATCTGGATTTTCTGAATTTTAAGTATCTGTGGAAACATGTTATTTGAGCAGCAGAATTATGTATATCGAGTTTTTATCCCCTGAACCTAAAGATGTCATACTTTCAGACAATGCATTTGTCAAACAGTAACACCTATTATATTAAGTTACAGAGAAATGTCTTGTGAGAGCTTGTCATTATCCTGTTATAATGCTTCTAGAGATAGGGAACTGCCAATAATTGTAAAAACGTTATAATCTTAAAAGTTCCTAGCTTCTCTCACCCTTTCTTCTCACTCAAACTTTTCTCTGCACTTGCTTCTTCCATGGTTTTTCTAATGTAACACTGTGGTCTGTGATCATGAGCATGAGGATGTCCACTTGTGATTCCAGGTCAGTTTTGTCTCATGCATTAACTCTCTGCCACAAGTTTCAGAGCTTGCAGTGTTGGGATGTATTACGAAGTCAAATCAAGATTTAAGATCTTGTTCTGGCCCCTCCCAAAGCTGGAATGGACTCATTTTGCAGGCTACCTACCAATTGACAAAGTAAAAACAACTCAAGGCCAGTGACTTCTAAAGCTAAACTTCAGAAAGTGTACCCTTGCAAATATTTTTCCAGTTTCAACAAGTTCAGAAAACAACATTTTAAAACCTCACAAAGCCTCTCTATAGACTGTTGCTTAATGAACAGCCACATGGATTTTAAAACTTTAAGTACACAAATAAACATTTTAGAGGTTTTTTGGCTGTGCAGAGATAAGATCCTCTCTGGGGAGACGACTAGAAAAGGCCGGGCTCCTTTGTGCAGACTCCTGGAATGTGCTTGCTTTTCATTTCTTTCTTTGTGTCTGGCACACTGGCCTCACAGGCAGTGTCTTAAGCCATGCAGGGTCAGGGCAAACAGAGAACTGCATTCATGGACAGATCAAGTTTATGTGAGAATCTGCTCCTCCACTGCCCTCAATCTCCATATGAATTGTTAATAAAATCTCAGCCTGAAAGCTCATCACCCCAACAGTGGGGAAGTCATGCAGAGAATCCTCTCGTTCGGAAAAACAAGATTTCTTCATCTTTTTCATCCTTCGCCAGCATTCGTGGGAATTCCGCCATGTAACCTCCTCCTGAACTAACCCGCACCCCCTCCCCAACCAATACCCCATTCCTCTCCACAACTCTCTAGGTCGCACCTGATCATCATCGGGGGAAGCAGGGAGCCGAAAGACAAAAGAAACATTCTTATACCCACAGCAAATCTACCACAATATCAACTTTGCCTCTGCAGTATTTTGCTGCTGTAAAAACCTTCAGGCAAAGGGAAATATCAATGCTTATTTCTCTTCCAGTTTGTGTCAAACACTAGAAAGACTTTCCCATAGCTTTATGACACCATATGAACCAGAGAGCCACAGATATAATAAAAGGTCACATATAAAGCGAAGAACAGAGTCCTACCCTAATTAACTTGATATCTCCATGCAAATACTGGACAGGAACAAGACCCGATGTGTGTGGCAGGCAATCTTGCGTGTATCTTCTAACCTTGCTACAGTCTAGCTGGGCCTCTTCTTTCCTCTGCTTTTGCTCCTTGAAAACTGTTTTAATATCGAACGCTTTTCAGAGGGATGGGCTGATGAACGAAAACATGAATTTCCTGCTTGCCCTTTAAGGTGGGTTAAAGGGGGTGCTAGCAATCAATTACAGAACAAAAGAACAAAAAAAATGACTTAAGAACCTACAAGTGAATGTATAACAGTCTTTGCAGTCTATTTTTTTTTCAACTAAGTGCTTTATCTGTATTTATTTACCTTTATCATAAATAATATACAATATCTATTTCATTAGAAAAGGACGTTTGCCCAGCAGCTCCTAAAGAAAAGCTGTTTTCTACTGAAAATGCCTTTAAATGCACTTAACTTTCATTTCAACTTGATGAGTTAACGAGGAGTAAAGAAGTTTAAAATTTTTTCTATATTTATGCTTCAGATTTTCAGATTGCTTTAACACACTCTGATCTATTTGCAGAATAAAAAGTTACATTTTCAAGTCTAATCAACATTCTGGCCCTATCAAATCTTTATTTTCTTATTTTATTTTGGTAAAAAAGACAACATTAACTTTTAAACTCTGTACACAAATGATTCCAAGGTATCTTTCAGTAAACGTCTTTTTACTGCAGCTGCATATGTCAGAGAAAGTTGAATACTGTTTAAAAATAATACTTCTAAAGTACACATAAATAAATCTGATTTGACTAAATATTATGCAAACTTCTATAACCATAAATCCAGAAATGCTGTTAATATTTAAGAAGATAGAAATGCACAAACTCTCAAACACATACAGAATTTCTTTTTTCAAGAGGCAAAATAAAAGAAACATAAAATCATTCCTTAACCATTCACATAACAAAGTCATATACATGTATTATTTCACTCAATTTATCTAAAACAAAGTTGCTATTATAAATAAAACATGCATTTGCTCTATACCCATAGGTATCACTCTTTGTATGTGAATCATAGGAACCAGTAGGTCAAAGAATTCTCTTCTACCAAATTTGAGTCACAGAAATTTGACAAATTTTCAAAAGAAAGAAAATTTAGTTGCTTATTAAACATCCCAGTGCCTCATAGCATTCTATTTAGGTATTAAGATTTAGAAATTTATGAAATACACATTGGAATCATAATTGTAATATAAAGTTCAATATTATTATTCAGCATTGATATAAATTATTATAATTAATATGCATTCTACTGTTTCTGAAAGCATAGAAAGTCCAATGGCTCTTCAAATATACATAAAAATTTGCCTTTAAATATAGAAAATCAGTAAATCAATGGATGCTGAAGACATACTTGCAGTTACGCAAACATGTGAAAAGTGTTATTTTAGGAAACGGAAAATGATCTGAGATATATATTCCTCTTTTGTGGAATAATTAAACAATAAGCTAATTTTATAGTAGTGAGTTTAATATTTAATATGGCTATGTAAAAATCAATAATTTTTATTCATAAGACTATGTTAATGAGTTATATCACATCAAAATGTTAATGTGATCGTTTACTTTCATTAATCACCAAAGGAATCATAATATTTTAGGACAGAATCTGTATTATCAAACCTCAATTTCTATTGTGACAAGTATTTTCTGAGAAGCAGAAATTATTGGTTTGACCATTCCCTTGAAGAATTTGCTCTTCAAAATACTAGTGAAGTTCTAGAGTAGGGCTCCCCATTCCTTTTCTAAGGAATGTGTTCCATTGATTTTCATGGGGTCTTGCAATCCATAACAAGGTGGAGGAGGAGGCAAAGTTGAATGTAGATGTTACTGGAGGGCTTGAGAAGTGGCAACCAATAGTACTTTCTTTTCTGCCTGAAACTCTGGGAGCCGAAACGAGAGAAAGTGGCCCCAAGGATAGCTTGGAGGTGGTAAAGGGTGGAAGCAATTGAGAACTCAAATCTGGATGTGTGTATTTACATTGAGAATATAGATAACAATGTGACTCTATGATACGAGGTTTAACAAAGCTTTTAGAGAGCCTCTGATAAACCTAGAGACAAGTTGAGGTTTTCATATTGTTATGGACTGAATGTTTGTATCCTCTTAAAATTTACACGTTGAAGCCCTAACCTGCAGTGTGACTGTATGCGGGGACAGAGCCTCTAAAGAAGTAATGAAGGTTAAAGGAGGTCCTAATGATGGGACTCTGATCCAACAGTATTAGCGTCCTTATAAGAAGAGACAAGAGAGAATTCACTCTTTTTCTTTCTGTGCACACACATATGGAGGAAAAGCCATATGAGGCCATAGGAAGACAGACATCTACAAGCCAGAAGGAGAGCCCTTACCAGAAACCAAAGCCCTTGATCATGACTTCCAACCTCCACAACCGTGTGAAAACAAATTTCTATTGTTTAAGCCACCTCATCTATGGTATTTTGTTATAGCAGCCCAAACAAACTAATATTATCACATGTTAAAATCAGCAATAACAACAACAGCAAGTTGAAATAAACCAGAACTTCATTCTAAGGATATTCTTGTTTTGCTTGTATCTTCTCCCTTCCTGTAGAGCCAGGTGAAGTAGATAAGTACTTCAGTATTTGTCCCTGCTTCTGTTATAAAATGTTAACCCTACCACCCACCTGCTGGATAGCCTGTAGATCTGTCTTTAATCAAAATTATCAATTACATACCTAAACTAGAGAGTATAATGGTTAATTTCTCATGTAGTTATTTTCCTTCAAAATTCCGATTTGAGAAAAAACCTATAGTGTAAGGATGAAGAGTATAGATTTTTGAGTAAGGGTCTAGATGCAGATTGAGCTTCAGGTACCTGCTTGCTCTTTGACCTTATGTGCCCCTTGGCCTGTCCAAGCTCCAGTTTCCTGAGCTCTAAAATAACATCGTTGACATCAAAAGATTGTAATTTATACTCGATGCTAGTAAACTGGCAAGATTCTTCATCATGATCATGACCAACATCATCATCATTTTCATCACACTTCTCTAGGCTTCCTAAAATTCTTTCAGTTTAATAAAGGCAGCAGAAGTCTATATATTTGGATCTGCACAATCTTAATGCCCTCATACAATCACTTTCACAGAATTTTTAAAATATAATGTCTAAAACATCTGTAAAGATCAATCAGTATGAGGAATAGCAGTATCTTGATCTGATGCTAAGATGTTTCTAAGGACTCTGCTCATTACACAGGGCTTTAAAAGTGACTGGTATGAATCATCCTCTCACATCACAAGAAGTGTGTGTGTTTCCACCCTTGATTTTCACCCTGGCTTCAGGTGGCTTATGTTAAATTACCTGTGGCTTGCTTAACTGGCATACTTGCAGTTTTATTCCCTTTGCTCAATCTTTTCTCTCTCCTTTGTACTTTATACTGCTCTTTCAGGAGGGTTCAGGTTTTGTCCTATATTTAGGAAGATGAATTTAGAAAGACTAAGGCAGTGAAAAGCATGGGGCCCTGGAACCAGACGGTAGGGAGTCAAAAAAAGCATGGCCACTTAATAGCTGATTGGTTTTGGGCAAATTAATAATCCTTCTTATTGGTTTTCTTGTCTGTAAAACAGGTGTGATCTCAAAGGATTAGGGTGAGAATTAAGTCAGTTACTACAGATGCCAGAGCGTTACTGGGAAATGTTAACCATTCAGTGTATATTAACTGCTATTAATACAGTGTTTAAATAGGCACCATGCAAACACAAAGTCTAATATAATCAATGAAACAGAAACATTTCATTGATCATAATAGATACTAAAAAAAAAGAAGAATATGGGGTTCGCCCTCAAATATACTAAAATTTAACTGGTGAAGGAATTCAACTTATTAAAGAACTTTTTAATGAAAATTAGAGAAGAACTCTTTAGGTGGAAGACTATGTTAATGAGGTATTTTTTTTTATTTTTTATTTTATTTATTTTTTTTTTTTTTGAGACGGCGTCTCGCTCTGTCGCCCAGGCTGGAGTGCAGTGGTGCGATCTCGGCTCACTGCAAGCTCTGCCTCCCAGGTTCACGCCATTCTCCTGCCTCAGCCTCTCCGAGTAGCTGGAACTATAGGCGCCCGCCACCATGCTTGGCTAATTTTTTGTATTTTTAGTAGAGACGGGGTTTCACCGTGGTCTCGATCTCCTGACTTCGTGATCCACCCGCCTCGGCCTCCCAAAGTGCTGGGATTACAAGCGTGAGCCACCGCGCCCGGCCAATGAGGTATTTTTAATGTTCTGAAGGTGGACCAACATGGTAGTGGGAGACGATATGCTTCTTTGCTTATAAAGGGATGTTTAAGGAGGGTTAAAGATGTTTCAAGGAAAATTGGAAAAGTTATTTGAGCCATAAAGATGATATCAAAATGATAATAATCAAAATAATATCAAAATATTTATATCAAAATAATCATAATATTTGCCAATAATGGGCTACATCTGCAGGTTCTATATGTAACATTGTGAAGCCATTTAACCACTCAGAGGAGACATAACAGAATCCTCTATGTCTAGCCTTATTTCTGTTTTTCCAATTAGTACACATTCCTTTGAAGCTCAGAGTGAAAATTTGTACATATAGTCCATCCTTGCTATTGATTTAAATATTGTATTCTATTCTCATTGAAGTAAAAAAAGTTATGTATAAAGTATATAAAATGTCAAACAAAACATATAACGTCTTATTCCATTTTATAGTTATGCTTTTGCAGTGTATGCTATTGAAGTGAGGTTTTTTTGTTTGTTTTGTGAGACAGAGTCTTGCTCTGTTGCCCAGGCTGGAGTGCAGTGGCACAATCTTGACTTGCTGCAGCCTCCACCTCCTGGGTTCAAGTGATTCTCATGCCTCAGCCTCCCCAGTAGCTGGGATTACAGGCATGCACCACCATGCCTGGATAGTTTTTATATTTTCAGTAGAGATGGGGTTTCACCATGCTGTCCAGGCTAGTCTTGAACTCCTGAGCTCAAGCAATCTGCCCACCTTGGCATCCCAGAGTGCTGAGATTACAGGCATGAGTCACTACACTCAGCCAAAGTGAGTTATTTCAAATGAAAATCTAGGAGTTAATTTGGTTATAAGATGACATAAATATTTATAAGGACAAATGAGGTATGACTTTTTCAAAGTGAAGCTTAAAAATAGATCAAAATGACTAAAACTGTGCCCACTCAAGGGAAGTACACCTCCAAAAATGTTTAACATTGCAAAACTTGTATCCTTGCCATAGTTCTACAAGAAATTATTGTCTTTAAATTGTAACATTAATGTTGCTAATGGGATTCTAGTCCACAATCACTCACTTTTCAGCAATAAACACATCTAATGATAGAATTATTCTATAAGTAACATTAAAAGTTACATGATGTATAAAACCCAACAACATTTGAGATCAATCAAATACAAAGAAAATTTAGAAACTACTTAGAAACCAAAAACTTAGAAATTAATTTTTCACAAGAGTTTTTTTCCTGGTTAAAAAAAAAAAACTCTCCATTTATTTTAGAAATATTTTGAATATGGCAGTTCCCAGCACATATTTTCCAAGGATGTTACCTTTTCTTTTTTGAATATGCATATTGTTGAGGTAGAATTCAGTCAGAGAAAGTGTTCCTGATTGAGGTTTACTCAACTCTGGAGGTATTTGCTCCCTAGAAGTGCCAGGGCTTTGACCTAGAGCACTGTGTCAAGAATACATGAGAATCAGGTCACAACAGGCTCATGTACAGAGTCCAGGCAGTCCTTCTCACTGAGTTTGGCAAAACATACTCTCCCACATTTAATTCTTCCAACTACAACTCAGAAGTAAGCTCTAAAGATAGATAGTGATGGGAAAAAAATTATTTAGCCAAAATTAAAGCAGAATCTTTAGGTTTTAGCACAGGAGAAAAAAGCATATTTTATGTATAATAATGAAAAAAGTTCTATTATCTTTCTGAAATATAAAGTTTGCTAAAATGCAGGTTATAGATATATCATGTATAACAGTGTATGTTCTAACACAATAGCATATCTAGCTGAAACACAACAATATAAATATAAGATAACCAGTTGAAGTAGAATGTAAGAAATAAAATAATACATCCATTTCATACAAAATGTAGTTTAAATGATGCTTAAATTAACAAGAATAACTTAGTAAGTGGAAGCATAATTAACTATCATCATCACCAAATAGTCACCTGTTGGCAGTTGTCCTAGCACCTGTTGGTTATGTTAGTCAATTACATTCATAAACATTTTATTTTATTATGGATATTTATGAATATAAATATTTTCTTCAACTTTTTTTTTTTTTTGAGACCGAGTCTTGTTCTGTTGCCCAGGCTGGAGTGCAGTGGTGAGATCTCGGCTCACTGCAACCTCCTCCTCCCAGGTTCAAGTGATTCTCCTGTCTCAGCCTTCTGAGTAGCTAGGATTACAGGCATGCGCTACCACACCCAACTAATTTTTGTATTTTTAGTAGAGACAGAGTTTCGCCATGTTGGCCAGGCTGGTCTCGAACTCCTGACCTCAGGTGATCCACTCGCCTCCGCTTCCCAAAGTGCTGAGATTACAGGCATGAGCCACCACACCCGGACCGTTATTCAATTATTTAACTGCTGTTTATTTCATGCATATTATATGCTAGATAGGGTACTTACCTCTAGGAAAGGATAAATAAGGCATAAGATCTTTGCCTTTGCGATGGAATTGCTACTTTCTCTGCATTTAAAAGGTGTGAAAACTGAGACCTATAGTGGTTAAATGACAGTAAGTAAAAGGTAGAGATGGGATCCCAATCCATGGTGCCTGAGCTCAAAGCCTGTATTTTAAGATTATCAGCTCAATTTCCCTTGCGTTATTTCAAGATCTTGGACACTCATTCAGTCCCTCTGTGAATTCTCTCTCTCTCTCTCTCTCTCTCTCTGTCTCTCTCCCTCTCTGTCTGTCTCTGTGTGTGTGTATGTGGTATGTGTTGCCCGGCGTTTTTTTTTGTTTGTTTGTTTGTTTTTGACTGAAAGAATGTTTGGGAATTTGGCAACAAAGAAAAATTATTTGAAAGAAACATCTTTTCACTCTATTTAAAACTAATAGTTCATAGGAATGCTTATTGTTACAGACAACTTTAAGGCAATGTTCTAAAGAGACCATGACTCTTAATACTGAGATTTTTATAAAAGGAATAGTAAAGACTCTTTAACAAGATGGAAGCAACACTCATCCATCAAATATCCTTTTCTTTTGTCTCAGTATATGATGTTTTTGTTCAAGGAAAACTTTAATTTGATCATAATAATGTCAACCAATCTTGATAAGAACTCTTCCAAAATGCCCTTTAATGTGAAGTATTTGTTGGCATTATAGAACACAGCCAAATATTACCCTGTATTTAAGGAGAACAATAATAGGGTAATACTCTCTGACGGCAGAGCAATACTAAAGAAAACACCACGCTGTCGCTTTACTTTTCCTACAAATGTAAGTCATCACCTACACTGTGAATCAGAAGTAGAATGGTGCTTTTCCCTAAAAATTTTAAACATAAACATTTTACTAACATCATCTATGACTCCAATACGGTTGAGATGTTGTTCCATTACAGATTTAAGCTCAATGCTGTACAAGTCAGAAATGTGCTTGCTAAGAGATTTGCAGAATAATATCTTGGAAGGTCATCACTTGGGAGAAAAATAGAGATAAAGACTTTACCCGTCACAGGAAGAGCTGAACTCGACCTGATGCTGCAAAAACAACCTTCATAAGGGTATCCAATGATCTATCAGTTTGATTAACACTTATTCTCTTTTTTTCTTGATGATCATTATTTACTAATATGGATGCAAATATTGCAGTTCCTTAACGTTTATTATTTTATCACATGCTTTCTAACAGTTGTTTGTAAAATATTTGTTATACTTGCAATGTGGCAGAGATATACTCTAATTCATTTTGTTGCTTACGTAATTTTTACCAAAATGTTTATTTTATTTTGTTGACTCTATAGAGATATGTTTAAATATAATGTATATTATCATCTGTTCTCTAGTAACCACTACTTATAACATACTATACTTGTATTTGTTTTTATAGCTTTATCAATTATTTAGTATGTTTTGTTACTGTCTTCATAACGATATTTACCAATTCCAGCATTGTTTAAAGTGGTGATATTTTACACTTTATTTCAAGGTTTGTAGAATATTACCACATTTTCAGAACTTATGAATTCCTACTGAATTCAATTACACAATTTACTTTATTTCTATAAAGTGTCACCCTACCAACACTGTTACATCATTGAACCACTTGAAAATCACATTCAATACATGATTTTTAAAAACCCATGTGGCATTGATATAGATCAAATGCAGCTAGCATTTCTTAGATTCAAACACGTACAATAATGTTTAACTATACCTTCTTAGTAGGCATACTCTACTGTTAATATGACTGTCAATACTAGGTTCTCACAAACAATCAAAAGCCCAGTTGCAATATTACTCTCTGCCACCGTATTTTAAACTTGCACACCACCACTTATTGCTATAAGCTGTGCTGTTCAATGTTAGCCACTAGTCACATGTACATATTAAACATGTGAAATAGTAATTTCAGGAACATACTGCTTTATGTTTAAATAATTTAATTCAGGGGTTGCTATGGTTTGAATATATACTATCCAAAATTCCAAATTTAAATGTTGAAACTTAATGTTTAATGTGATGTATTAAGAGGTAGGGACTTTAAAAAGTGGTTAGGCCATGAGGGCGCCTCCCCTTGTAAATGGGATTAAAGGGATTAAGGCTTCACGCAGCATTAGGATTTCTTGCCCTTCAGCCTCCTGCCATGTGAAGACCCGGTGTTCCTCCCCTCTGGAGGATGCAGCAAGAAAGTACCATCTTGGAAATGGACAGCAGCCCTCAGAGACAACTGAACCCGCTGGAGTTCAAGATCCTGCTGGATCCTGGATTTACAACTTCCAGAATTTTGAGAGAGTAAATTTCTGTCCTTCATAAATTACTCACTTTGTGCTATTTTGTCATGGCCACACAAACTGGACTACCACAGGTGTCAAAACAAGAAACTACCCTTCTCTTTTGCTTTGTATCTGTTAGTAGCAGTGGTTTTAAGTATTATTGGGTTACAGACACCTCTGAAAGAAAAAAAATTAAATCTCTAGGCCCTGCTCAGAAAAAATAATGTGTTTATGAACATGCATATAATATTGCAGGTAATGTTAGGGTTCACAGACCTTCTATAGCCAAATAGTGGATCCAAGTCAAGAACTATTATAAAAGTTATTTTGCTATGTAGCAGCATTCTGTATGAAAGCCTTTTGGGACATCAGAACCATGAGCAGGGGGAGCTTGGACAAGGAGAGCCAACACGGATTAAAATAATCAGAATTTATATTCTAAGGTGGGAAATTGATCGTTCCATGTAGAATGTCCAAATGGGGTGCCAGGAGGTTGGGTTGAATGCAGCAGCAATTAGAACCCAAGAACCAGCATGAGGGTAACACGCAACATGGCAGGCAGTATGAAATTCCAGAATCCAGTTCTGTAGGTTCAAATGATAAAAACTTTTAGACCAGGCCTCTATCAGTGATGAAAAGTTAAAAAAAAAAAAAAAAAAAAAAACAAAACTGGTTCTGTTTCCTCCTAGATAGAGCATAACAAGAAATGTAAAGCCCTGGTCAAACTGGCTAGTGTTTAATGCTGTGCTATAATATCTATGAGGAATCTCAGGGTGATTGGATTACTACTGCAGAGGTTAAGGAGAGAAACAGCTGAAAATATACCCGGCAGAGAAACAGTTGTACAGAGTCTAGAATTTGTCATATTATCCTAAAGAGCTGAACATGGTGACTGCAGTGTACTCAGTGTACTCCAAGAACCCAAGACATTATCCCAATTCTACAATTAACTTACCTAAGACCATTGAAATATAATTGAAATATCTTGTAATCATAGTTTTCTTAAAAGTATAGCTATACATTAGTGTGCAAACCCTGGAGTTGTCTTGCCTGGGTTCAGAGTCCCATTCAACCAAAAACTAGCAATGTGACTTCAGACCTGACCTTCTGGAAGCTATTTACAAACCTATAACATCAAAATGATAATAGTACTCAACCCATAAAGAATTCTAAATGTTAAATGAGAATATATTTAAAGTATTTAGAGCAATGCCTGACACAAAGCATGTGTTCATCCAATGTTTGATTTCATATATACATATATTATGTTTTGCCCAGTAGATTATTTTCATTCTGTGAAGTCTTCGAAATGGCTAATTATGCATAAATTCTAAATTTTCAGGTGTTTTAATCTGATAACACACACATTAGCGTCCTATAGTTTTCAAGGATCTAGATTCTGTGGCACATAATTCTCATATGAGAGACGAGCTGTGCTGAAATATGATGATTTCACGTTGATGATGACGTGTGGAAACATGTCATCTAGGTGATTTTACATCACAAACAGACTATTTGACATCTAAAACTGCAAGATTTTAAAACAGGTGTGAATGACAAACACAAAGGAAATAAGCCAATCTCATTATCATAGTTATAGCTTGTGCTTGGCAACAATTAGACGGTAGCCTGTCTTAGAGAGTAGCACGTTTTCACAAGAAATTTTCTTAAAATTTTGTAAGACTAGAACACAAGCATTATCATAAGAAAAAAAAAATTCCTGAAGAGATCCCGTGACTATCAATAGAATATCAAAATGCAATAGAATATCAAAATTATTCTTTCTGTGGAACAGTGGAAGATATAACAATCTCTAGAGACAATTGATATTTTGTTAATGTTATGTTCCGCCATCACTATATTTTCCCTATCTTCATTTCCCAGAATATACATTAGTGCGTAAGATTAGACACCCGGGTGACCATCTATATAATACATTCTATGCCAAGCTCATTATTAATAAAAACGAATTGAATTTCATCAAATAATTATAATTCCAATAATAATATACTTTCTGAAGTTTTTCAGAATATTTGTTATATTCTTGTGTCCCAGGAGGGATATAACTTGGGTAAGATGTTATGAACAGCTTTAAACTAGTCATATCAACAATATGTATATTAAATCCCATACATTATAGCATTTCATGGAGAAATTGAAGCCCAAATTTAATTGGTCTTTTTAAAATCCTTTTTAAGAGGTTTTCTTCCCAAACTGAAATCTTACTTTGCTATCTCCTTTTGTGCTACGGTCTGACCTGAAAAACTAATATTTGTATCTTGCCCAGTTTTTCCAATTCTCTTTATTATGTTATTTAGCATTTTCTTCTGTAGATAATTAGATAATTACCCATTTGCAATGCCAATTATTAAGTTTTTCCTCTTTCATAATGCCTATATTGGTGGTTTGTTTGTTTTACGTGTATTATTTCTTTGCCAACTAAATTAGGATCTCCTAATTGGAAAAGCAACTTTTAAACATAATTTTGAGCCACAACATCTATAAAGGTACAAGATATGTTATCATGGCTCCATTAAGTATTTCAGCCAAGATTGATGATTATAAATGTATAAAATGCTCTAATTTCCTTGAAGTAAAATTAACACTAAACGCTAAACTATTTCCTACCTTAGCTGGCATTACTGGTAGCCAACTTATTCCACCTGTCGTATGATGAGTTACAGTTACTTAAGAGGCTGGCATTTTGCAATGAAAATACAAATTTTTCACCAATATTCAAGACAGAATAACAGCCACAAAATCTTATGAATGTGCTACAGTTCTTGAAAATTTTGAAAAAAAAAACAGTGATAAATGTAATGAGATATGTTGGTAATAATATAATGATATACTATAAGGTTTTTACAGTTTAAAAATTCCTAAGTGTAAGAGAATAAAACGTAAAATATAATTATGCTAACAAATTAAATAACAGCACAGATCTGTCAAAAATTCTAATTTGGTCATTTCACACGTAGGTTTATTTCAGATTCTGTGTATGTGTGTGTTCGCTGGTGTGTGCGCCACATGTTCATGGGCTGGTTGGGGAGGGCAGTGGAAGTAAAACCTTTTTTTTAATTTGAAGATTGATATTTAAGAGTCTACAGAAAGCATGGTATCTGTTTTTCAATGAAAATAACACTTTCCTTGGAAATACTACAGAGCTACTTTATTGAAGATACATTTTATTTGCATTTGGGAAATAAGAAAAATTATATCATCCACTTTGACTCATTGCTTTGGGTGTTCTGCCCACCTATGGTGCAAAAACCAAATGATCCCTAAAGACCATTTACTCCCCAAAAGTAAGACTCATGCCTTTTTGTGCCTACAACTATATTCCCAACATGTAGCAGGGCTCTTAAACGGCATTCAATAAATATTTTATTTAGTCAAAAACAAAACACTGAACGTATGAAGCACCTTATTTTAAATAATTTTACACAAGCATTCATTGTATGTAAAGTAATACGGATATGTGTATAAGGCATCAATAAAAATAAATATTTTTCATATCACTCAGAGTTCTGCAAATTTGTAACAGTGGAGAATGAGGGCTTCGGGACTTTCGTGCCTCACAGATTTGAGTTCCAATTCTTTTTCTGGAATTGAGAAAACATCAGCTCTTTAAATGTCTGGGGTTATCCTCATCTGACAAAAAGAGACTAAGTCCTATTCAAAGAGCTCATGACAGGATTGGAGTATATCATACAGGGTTTATGAAAGCCCATCAAATGATAGAAACCGTCTTCCCATATTATTATTTTTTATACCCATGTTGACATTTTAAATGAAAAGTCTGGCATTTCAGATTTTTGACAATAATAACTGACAAAATTAGTACAGAATTTGATTTTCAAACAGAATTTTTTAAAAGCTTGGATAGATTTTAGAACATTATTTGGTCCAAAATCATGTATGTAAATAGGCAATGGGTAAACTAGCTATAAAAATAAATCCTTTTGAAGATATGCAAATAGACAGATTCTATGCTGCCTTTTCCTTGTCCAAAAATGGTTCCCTATAATTCAAATCCCCTAACTGGTTATATACTGTCAGAGAACACCAGTAAGCAGTCATTGTACTCAAAACAACAGCAGCAATAATGGTAATAATCTGAAGAGAATAATGAGTTTACTATTTTTTGCCCTACTACTGGAAAATTCCAAATTGAATTCACCCTCTCCTAACTGGCAATGTTGTGCTTCCCTTTTATGTTATGAATTTGATGACGGAAATAGTTATATCTCATCTCAGGTTTTCAATCACTTGGATTCCCTTAATAAGAATCAAATTAGTAAGGGTACTGGCTTTTGCTAATTTCAGTGTTTTTTGGCAGAATGATATTACCTCTGTTATAATCCAAAAGTTCAGTTAGGGTCCTATGAATTGCTTTTCAAGAGAACACTTGTGCATAATGCCAAAATCCACCGCAAAATAAATGCATATCTGATTTAAAAAATACTTTTTTGGTTTGGATGTTTTTGAATGATAACTGTAACACAACCTTTTCATTTATTTCCTTTTATTTAGTCCACATAGTGACTGTGACATAATGAGGCCTTTTCTTTAAAATTACCATTATCTACATAAGATTACCTAAATCCTTCAACTCTTCTAGAGCAATGAAATTACAACTTCAAATCTATGTGAAAGTCATATTCCTTACTTTCCTTTCTCCCCTTATTATTACATATTTTTGAGAGTCTACTATATAGCAGAGGGTCTCCAGAACATCTAAGAAATTTTCCTGACACTGAAGAATTGGAACCTAATGGAGAGACCATAACTGAAGGCAGCATTTCTAAGTGTTTTGTAGAACTATAAATTCCCTAAGAAACCTTAAAGTTTCAAAATCTGATTTGTGTGAACAAAAAAAAGAGATGATCATTAATTTCTGCTTATAGTCTATTACTGCCATAATATACAGGCAGTTCAGGAAGCTTCACGCATTCACGTAAAAATGGTTGATAATAAGATAGAAAGAATCTGAGACAGTAGCTGTCTTTATGGTGATGAGCCACATGCCTGCTCTGGTTGACCTATCTTCCTCCAGACATGATAGGAAAGAGAAGTAAATTTCTATCTTGTTTGATCCACTCTATGTGAGTGTCCTTGTTACCTGTTTTAGGCTGTATCAGTGTGCTTCTAATTATTGATGCTGAAAACTTTACAGCCAATGATATTTTCACCTCTACTTCTAGTACCCAACTACTGGATTATAGTCTTTGTAGATCTAATGGCATATTCCCCTTCTCCACCTGGAAAATTCCTACATAAATCTCAAATATTGCATCCTGTTAGAAATCTTCCCCAACTCAATCAGAGTTTTTCACACAATCCACTGAGCTCCCCAAGCACCAGTTATTTGAGAAACAACTGGTCCTTGGAGAGCTGCAAAACTAATTTAAGAGATATAGTCTCAGAAAGGTTGAGAAGGATACCTTTTTTTTTTTTTTTTTTTAGACAGAATCTCACTCTGTCGCCCAGGCTGGAGTGCAGTGGTGTGATCTTGGCACACTGCAACCTCTGCCTCCCGGGTTCAAGCGATTCTCCTGCCCCAGCCTCCTGAGTAGCTCAGATTACGGGTGTGTGCCACCACACCAGGCTAATTTTTGTATTTTTAGCAGAGACAGCATTTCACCCTGTTAGTCAGGCTGGTCTTGAAGAGAAGGATACATTTTTTAAATTACATAATTAAGAGAGACCTTGTGCTATAAGAGAAACAAGACTGACAATAATTTAAAAAGCCAGCATAATATTAGAAGTTGTACTAGTTTAGAAAAAAGCACAACTCTCTCCCTTGTTCCTTAATTTAGCTTTGATGTTATGACACATCATATAAACTGCAGTATTCCACGTAAGTTAAGCACAACCCAAACATTTACCTGAATAAAATTAAGGCCAAACAAAATGGAAAACATATTTGCCATCTAATCTCTCCATGCCGGGCGTTTAGGTTTCATGAGGCTGTCTTAT
This sequence comes from Symphalangus syndactylus, assembly GCF_028878055.3. Classification (NCBI taxonomy): domain Eukaryota; kingdom Metazoa; phylum Chordata; class Mammalia; order Primates; family Hylobatidae; genus Symphalangus; species Symphalangus syndactylus. Next base: position 113,175,917 of record NC_072427.2, read on the forward strand.
AGAAGAAAGAATCAGAATAGTAAGACAAAAATAGTTCTAAGTTAAGAAGAAATGCCGTCTGTGAAGTTTATGAATTAAGTTGGATAATGATTAGTTCCTCAAAAGAGGAAAGTTAAATATAAACTAATAAGTCTTTTATTATAGTAAGGTGAAACCAAAAGACAAACGAGCAAACAATAATAGGCAAAAAGCAGCAATTTTGAAAAAGTACACATATATGGCCATCTTCTTAGAAATACATTTTATCCAATATTTCATTGACTATTGAAAGTTATACAAGAGTATTTGCATCAATCAGAATATGCTAAAAAAGATAAGTTGTGTCTTTAAAATAAATGATTTTCTTGGAAGAATAGAAAATAGTCAAAATTAAAAGCAGTTACCATGAGACTTTTTTTTCTGTGATAGAAAAAACATTAGGAATGGAAAGAAAATCATAAAGTCCAAAAACTGAGGATGAGATATCTAATTTCTTAACAGCTTTTTAATTCAGTTTGATCATGTTCACATTTAACAACTCATGGATCTCATCGGGTTTCAGCTTAGAGTCACGTATGTTGAAACTGAAAGGAACCTTACAGGAAGCCAAACATCTCCAAATTATGGAAATGTATAGGCTGAAGAAGAAGTGACTTCCTTATAAAACTCAACACTGCTTTTAAAAGATATTATAAGCGACGTAATCACTTACTTTCCATGTTCTCCTTACTAGGACCCATGGGAGACTCCTGTTCCTAATATCAAGAAAATAAGTATTCATATTCTTTGTGACTGGTTGATTCGTGGTCTGGCAGATACCCTAAACTTGTGTAATTTCACCAGGATCTCCTTTTTTGCATTGGCTGCTAGAAATCTTGAAACAAAAATTATGACCTATTTACAGCAAGGGCATATAACATTATGTTATCTTTTTAGCCCCGTTGCTGGCACTTTTGTTTTGTTTTCAAGGTGATTTTTCTTTCTTTTTACACTTTTATCTTTAATTACAGATCTTTCCCAATACCCTTTACCAAACAAGGGCAAGAATGAATAAATGAATGAAAGAACACTCAATTTTAAATGGCACATCTGGGCCCAGAGTGCAAATATTCTGTCTCCAAAACAAGTGCTTGTGTCTTCTCTACATTATTTAGCATCCCTACTTAAAATTGGATGAATTTCACCTTGCATCATTGAGAGTTGTAAGAATGACTTATCCTTTACCAAAAAAGAAAAAAACTGGTTTCGAGGAAAATTGCTTTCTAAATTCATTTCCTTTTAAAAAATCAACAAGTGTCTATTATTGGTAATGAAGTATTCCATATGTCTATCTGTCTATCTATCTATCGATCCATCTATCATCTATCATCTATTGTGAAGATATTTTAAAGAAAACATAGAAAACATTTAAAGGTACTATTTCAAACTTTATTTGGTAATTTTCACTCAGCAAACCTTTGCAAAGACACATAATAAAAACAGAAAGAAAAAAATAACTATTTCAATCATTCTGAAACCTTTAGATAGCTAATCTCTGGCTATCTAAAAGTTTAGCACACCACATAACAGCCCTCTAACAGAAAAGCAAGATAACATCATAGAGAAAAAAAAAAGTCATCTTCTATCGCAGAACAAAAGGAAAATGCAAGGAATTTTTTGGAAATAATTTGAGCTATGGACAGACCTGTCATAGACACCTACCTATTTTCGAAGCCCTTCTGAAGAATCCTTAATTGGTATAAGACCATAGCCAAGAACTTTGGTTAGTGTACTATACTCAAGTTCCTAAACCATCCTCTAAAAGTTTTGAGGCCTCCTATTTAGAACTGAGCGAAAGAGATTTTGTAATTTGATGAATGAATAACTAATGAGACTAGTTAACATTTTAGAGTGGTTTCTTTGTGTCAGGCCCTGCAACAACTGCATTATCTCTAATCTTCTCAAACCCAAGAGGCAGTAATATAATTATTCTCACTTTTACAGATGAATAAACTGAGTTTTAGGAAGGCTTGTTAAAGGTCATAAAGCCAGTAAGTGTTGGAAGTTGGTCTGCCTCCAAACACCACACTCTTAAGCCCTACCCTATATTACCATTTGTGCTTATATATGGTAATACTCATGTGTGGCTAACATTTGATATTACTGGTATTAATGTTCATTGGTATTCTTAAAGGCCTTCTTCAGGCTGAGCATGGTGGCTCACGCCTGTAATCCCAGCACTTTGGGAGGTCGAGGTGAGCAGATCACCTGAGGTCAGGAGTTTGAGACCAGCCTGGGCAACATGGTGAAATCCCATCTCTACTATAAATACAAAATTAGCTGGGCTTGGTGGCACATGCCTGTAATCCCAGCTACTTGGGAGGCTGACGCAGTAGAATTGCTTGAACCTGGGAGGTGGAGGTTGCAGTGAGCCGAGGTCGCACCACTGCACTCCAGTCTGGGCAACAAGAGTGAAACACTGTCTCAAAAAAAAAAAAAAAAAAAAAAAAAAAATTAAAAAACTTCAAAAGACTAACTGTACAAATGCTACATACAAGGAAACGTTGATTAAAATATAAAATATTTATGCTGGAAATTTAAGACTACTCAGTCTTAAATTTCAAATTAAGTAAATAAAAATATCCCACCAAATATAAGTTGTATAGGAAAAAGTAGTATCATTTAATTTTCTAAATAGGCTGAAAATGAAAAAAGGCTTCCAAGTCCACCTTTGCAAACCATATCTAGTACATCTATATACTATATCTAGTATTACCCACACTTCACATATTTTTATATAAGCGCTGCCAAGAGACTACAACATTTTTTAAAGGTGGAAGTAAAACTGCAAATTTGGAAAGAAGAATTTTATTACCTATCCATAAAATTCAAGTTTACAAAAGAGTTGGAACCTATTTATGCTATGGTAACTTGATCATGCATAAAAGGGGTGATACACTCAGTGACTCACATTACTTTAATTAAAAACCTGGTTGGGGTTACTTCGGGTTGGAGAAAAGCATAGACATAGAAGTCACAAGGGAAGATTTATATTCTTGATAGTACCACTAACAGGAACTCTGCATAATATAAAGATTGTTTTATTTCCATGTCAGAAAGCAATCAATATAAACTGAATGTGAGATGTACAATACTTTCATTAGAAGGAGGGAATTGTATTATTCATTCATAAAATTTCTTTCAGGGATGACTGAGAAGTTCCTATTCAATGATTTCCACAAACTTATAAAATTTTATCTCAAATCAATGAATGCATGCAGCAATAGAAATTATTTTTCTTAAAATAGAAGTGAGGAGTCCCGCAATGAGAACTATATTTTACAAATTATTACACGAAATATCATAGACTGAAGCCTGAGAGAAGGAAATGTTGACCAAGAGACTTGAATTGGGAGCAGTCTTGCAAATAATCACAATTTTGCCTGCTAAAGCGAGAACCGAGCCAAATAAAGAGGGAAAGAAAAGTGGAAATAGATTTAACTAGTGAAACAGAATTATGAAAATCAGAAAAATTATTTACTTCGCCATTTCCATTTCTAACAAGTACCTCATTCTATTCTCTTTCTTCCCAGATTTCCCTTCAAAGTAATAAGGTTGATTAGTTTTTCATTCATGAGCACTAACTCTTATTCTACTGATTCTATTACTACTATTAATAATTCCATTATTACTGATTCTTCTTGATATTAGGCAATATTGATGACATAAAAAGGGGGTGGAAATGACACATACAATTACTTTCTTTTTGAGCACAAATACATATGGACCCTTCTGGGTGCTTTCCTTATAAAATGAAATGGACCTACCTACCCATTTTAGGTGTGACATCTACTTTTTAAAATTAAAAAAAAAAAAACTATATACATGTTTCAGAAAAGTTTGTAACTGTCACAACAATGCAACTTGTTTAGTCCATCAATATAAACATACTTTTATTGGTCAAAAATCTCTGGATGAAAAAATGTGTGAATTATTCTTAAAACTGTGCCTTACAACGTGGTAGAAAATTAAGCCAAAACACAAGACAGAATGATCAAAGCCACCAGATGTTTTCAGAGAATGCAGACATTGCTCTAATGAATTTCATCCCTATGGAAAATCTCACCCCATTTTATAAGGTTCATAATGTGTTTCCTAAAGGAATGGAAACATTATTGGGATTGCTGACTTAACAGGCAACACATAACTCCACATTATGAAAACAATTTATTCAATTATTTTTTCTTCGAAATACCATACCTTGCTAATAATAGGTTCTACCATGGTTTGTCTCTCTTAATTTTAAAAGTTATATTTCCTAGAATTGAAAAGATACTAAAAATGTTTAAAGAAGTAAACAGGGGCACTCATATCATACATATTCTTACCATCTAGAGTTAACCATCAATAATACCTTAGCATATTTTTATTAGTATTCTTCCTTGGTTTTTCTACTAGGAGTCATGTTCACTGCAAAAAAGAAAAAACTCAAAAAATTATTTGTCAGGAAATAAAAAGTAGAGCAAAATATTTTTAAACACACAAAACCCTAACAAAGAAATAACTGGAATTGATATGAGGGGAAATTCATTTCAGGCATTTTTCTGTGCGTAGATATGGATGGATGGATGAATGGATGGATGGATGGATGGATGGTAAATGATATATTTATGAATATGTAATCATTATAAACACTGTTTTTTGAGTCTTTAATTTTTATAGATTATAACAAAATGAATCTGAAGTAACACTAAAGATAGTGGTGAATTTCTAATATTTCTTTACCAACAAAGGTATGATTTCTTTAAATTTCCTTTTTGCTTAAGAAATTATTTAAAACATTAAGAGGTGATGTCATTTTCCATCTTAAAACTCTATATTACAGGGTATAATTCTGTAGGATTCTGTAAAATATGAAGACATCAGCAGTTTACACGTCCCTACCTCATCTCTTTGCACTTTCTAATTTTAAAATGAATACTCTTATACTTATCTTCTTTAGGTTTAAATGTTTGTACACCTCTGCTACAATATTACCCTTGACTGCTAAGTATTAATTTTATATTTAAATATTTGCAAAGCTTACTATTTTTTTTATGAAGTCTTTCTTTTTCTGCGTTTTTTATTTTGATTCAACTACTAATTGGCTTAATGTATTGTTACAATGATTTTAGAAACACTCAGGCACCACTACTATATATATATATATATGTTTCAGAAAAGTTTGCAGCTGTCACAAATATATATATAGTAAATATAATGTATTATCTATGTGTGTGTAAATATATGTGTGTGTGTATATATGTGTGTATATCTATATATTTATAATCATTTTGAAAGGAAACAAACTCCAAATACCCACACAAAGGAATGTATTAAAATTGTGCTGTCAACTAATTCGAATTCTGTAAATGCCTCTTTACTAGCTAATTTCAAAATAATTTAACTAAAGGGAATTCTATGTGGACAAAGAACTTCTAATTTTATTTTAAAATGTAGTTATATTAACAAACTATTTTTAAGAACACCTTTGATAGCTATGCTGTATCGGTGTTGGAATTTTGTAATCTTCTACTCCTCTGAATTTATAGAACACATGCAAAGTCACTATATCAAAATGATTTCTACTAATATTACAGATTTGCTTTTTAATAGATGTGCTAACTTTCATGTTTGGAGAGTAAGAAAAGCACCACTAGAGGCCTGACTACTAGAATGATACTCAAAAAAGCACAGATGGGTTTTTGCATTTGTCACAGTTGATTCAAGAAGTTTGTCATCTCAACAGACTGCTTTCTTCAAATCTTCAAATGCACCCCACAGTAGCTTAACCCAGAACAGGTGACAGACCCTGCCCCAGCGAGAAACTATGTCCTTCAGTTGATTTAACTTATTTACAAAGGCTGATGACGGCAACCTAATACTCATATATTAGACCCCAGGTTACCAAGTAAGAAAGGAATTAGCTGTGACTTAGCAAGATCGTCGTTTAAATTTCACAGCTCTGATTTTAAAATTACATATTCTGGTTCAAATGGTGTTATGGTTTTGACAAGCTATATGACACTCTCAGCTACTTGCCCAGCAATATGATAGTCACATTAAAGCTCAGGATGAAATAACACGTCTGACAAAATGGATAACCCGTGACAAAACAACTCATTGGGAAATGTCAGATTGAGCTTATGAATCACCTATCATCAGACATGCTTAGTACCCAGGAGGCTAGTGGTATCACCAGAAGAACTTTCCCAACTAGGAATAATTAGGTTTCTCTAGAAGCAGCTTTCAGAGTAAGCTTTCAGACTGTCACAATTAAAAGCAAGCTTACTATTAGATATGGTAGCCTTATACAACAGGCCCTATCAGAGGAAAGAACTGTGTAAATATCATATAGAAGTAATGGGTTTTGGAAGTTTTCAACATAATTAAAAAACCTGAAATGTACCTATCCTTGGAAGACAATAAATCATTGAAATCCCACATTCTGATCACTTAGAATATGGGGGTGGGGAAACACAACTGTTTACGGCTTTTTGTTCATAACTGGCATTGGCTCCCAAAGGAGAGAGGGCATTTGTTTCTGACACAAATGAAGGCAAAATCCACAAATCCAGCTTCACTTAATCCGTCTTCAAGATGTTGATAAGAGAGACTGCTGCCACATGTAATCATATAATTTAGGGGTATGTGGTTAGCCACAGAGAAGCAAAGGTATGCACAAAAACTCCAAGGGCAGAGGAGTGATAAAGAACTAGATCTTTGATGTGCTATAAAGAACTTGCTACAGTGATAATTTACAAACATGTGAAGATACATACACACACAGTTTGATTTAATGTCCATTATTTCTTAATAAGGCCACTATTTAGAAATCGGTCAATCTCGTAAGTATATTGTAAATGACAGGTAGATCTGCCACTCCATGTATGTTTTAATGCAGTTAGATTAAGAAAACACGGTCACATTAATATAATCAAACTATGAATATTAGCTTTATAATAAAGCAATCAGTAGTAAGGAAGAATCTAGGAAATTTGCTTATGATTATCTTCAAAAATGTTCCCCTACTTTCTATAGACATGGCCAGAAAAGATATTTAGAACCAAGCAATGACGATTTAAATTAATTATTTCTAATTTTTTAAACAGACCAATAAAAGACAGCCAAGGTTAATTTAGTTAACATCTCATGAATTCAGGGCTGCAAAAATCTAAGGTGGAATTTTTATGGAGGGTTTGCTTTCTGTAAGAAATCCATTAAGGCTTATGAAGTTTGCCTATTTCTTTTAAATGGCATCCTAAAAGCAATTTTTTTAAAGAAATCCTTTTTATTCAAATATAAGCACCTTCCAAAGAAGACTAGCTTGCTAAGAATTTACCTATTCATATCTGAAAATACTTTTCTGACAAAAATTCTTGAATCCAATTACCATAAATTTAACATCCTGATCACTTATGCTGGAGGATATTTGTTATAATGCTAACAAACAGTGTCCTGTGTACTTTTACTCATCTTTCTTGCTTTTAAGGAAGGTATTCAGCTTAAATAGCAACTCTGTTAGCTTTAGAGATAAGTAATCACTCAAGACAGGACTGACAATTGATCCTATGGTTTATAGAAAAGGCTTTTACAAGCCAAATCAGTGAATTCTTCAGTAAATATTTTTTCCAGATTTGTACCTGTGTTGGTAAGAGACATGGAAATTTGGCAACTGCATCAATAGAAACTTGGTTTAATTTACTGACCAAGATACATTAAAAAGGTTTTCACTCACCTTGCGTAGCATTTCCATTTTGGTATACTACCTCTTTCCCTCAAAATATCTCAGAAGATCACATTTAGTAAATCAAAATTTATCCTTTCCTAGTCATACTATTTTACAATACAGGTATTTAATGGACAAAGACAATAAAATCAACTAGATATGGCCATCTGGAGTTTGAGGCCACCAAATAATGAAATAACTGTTAAACGTGTTAGTCTAGTCCTCTGAGTGGCATTTTCCCCTGTGTCATCATGCTAAGTACTAAGGGATGTATCCATCCCATAATTTGAGACATCTAAGCCTGCGGGCAAAAAGTAGATAGAAAGCAAATGAAGTTTAAAATACAGAAAATTGATTAGAAATAGAATTGAATTAACACCTAGAAATTAGATTGCTTATTTAATTATTCCATTTAGTTTCATTTTCCTTCAATTACTTTGCAATCTTTTGCAATAAATGAAGCCAAATCATAGGGAGAAAAAGTGTAAACTTTCTCTTTTTTAAAAAAACTAACATTAGTCAATTGCATACGGTAGAAATGTGAACATGTCTGGTAAACTATTTACTTTTTGTAGGACACCTGATTGAAATTTGAACAAGATCCAGTTGAATGAAAATGATAATTTAATGACTGTATTTCTTCAATTTTCAATGTAAAGAAAATGCCAAATGAAAAAAAGAATGTTTCTGAGGCAAATGTATTTTAGAAAATCAATATCAACTGAGATGAAAATGCTATTACAAATGCTACTCTAATTCAGGCTATGGAAATTAATGTATTTAAATATGTCTTTGTATTGAAAATATAAACTAGAAAGTTCTAAATATATGCAACTAGAGACAAACATATCTGATCTTGGGGAAAAGAGAAATAGTAAACAATATGGTGGAATTATCCCACAACACTGTTAAACAGTTGACAAATATTAGATCTGAAGTTACTGCCAGTGGACAGTCTATTTTTATTGGTAGGCAATGCATCATTTGAGATAAGATGGAAAAAAAATTGGGGGTATCTACTGATAAAAACTGTATAATCAAAACTTTTGTTTACCCAGGACCAACACTCTGAGTTGAAAACAGAGGAAAAGGTAGGCATTTGCTCTTAAGCCTACTATGTATGTGTCTTGTCTATACACACAACTGTACATGTTAGTGTGGAGATTGGCCCAGGAGTCTCATGACTGAATGTCAGGTAAACACGTACCTGATGTAGGAACTCATTGGTGGCAAGGTCCTAAGTATAATACCAGCCCCAAAATGTCTTCTCTCTTCAAGGGGGACTGAAATTCCCTTACTAGTGTATTTTGTTATGTTAGAGAGGGGAATTGGATATTCAATGATTCCTTACCAAATGCAAAATTCCTAGAAAAGAATTTTCCAAGCTACTACCAGTGACCAATATTATAGTTTAGTATTTGCCAATCTTTTTCCATCCCAGAATCCTGATAGACACGACAAACTTCCATCAACAGTTTAACATCATTAAGGATTCTATCATTAACATTTCTCTATAGCAGAAATTCTCTGTACCATTACTATTATAAACTATACAACCGATCCCCCAGGTGAGAATCACTGCCTTGATTGAAATGAATGCATGAGGTTTCTTTCCCATGGGAAACATTCAAAATAGGCTCCTGTGTAGCATGAGACAGGTGAGTTGGAGAAAAATAGTCCAATTCATAGATATTATCCGTGAGCAATACAAGTATGTTGAATGAATTGGACTTGCTTTTTATGTAGTTTTGGATTATTTAATATTTTTATTTCTATGTGCATTTCTATTTATTCTCTGCACAAAAAGGAGATAATATCTGTTTTGTATTCTATAATTTCTGTAAGGTGGCATAATAAAAATCATAAACTAGCATACTTCAACAAGATACTTAGGGGAACTCAAAGGCATTTTATTTAATATCACATTCCTAAGCAATATCCTATAACAAAAGTTAATTGTTCTGTGTTATCCTATGTTTTCTCCCTAAATAGCTTCAGCATGCTAGCAGAAATTATCCTAAATATTTGCAACATTTAAATATATTTCCTGAAATTTTTCCAAGTTATATTTTATAATTTTTTTTTTTTTTAAGACAGAGTCTTGCTCTGTCGCCCAGGCTGGAGTGCAGTGGTGCAATCTTGGCTCACTGCAAGCTCTGCCTCCTGGGTTCACGCCATTCTCCTGCCTCAACCTCTCAAGTAGCTGGGACTACAGGTGCCTGCCACCATGCCCGGCTAATTTTTTGTATTTTTAGTAAAGATGGGGTTTCACCGTATTAGCCAGGATGGTCTTGACCTCCTGACCTCATAATCTGCCTGCCTTGGCCTCCCAAAGTGCTGGCATTACAGGCGTGAGCCACCGCCCCTGACCTATATGTTATAATTCTTAAATTTAACTATAAAATTACAAATACCAGCAGAATATTTTAATAAATCCTTGCTAATTTAACAGAATTATTGTTTTATGACTAGAAGATTTTTATAAAGTGTCATTTTAAAATACATTAATAAAATTTTTATTTATATAAATAGAAATAAATGAGTGTGTGATTGGATCACACATTCATTCATACGGCACCAGTTTTAAGGAAAGAAAACATCAAATCTTGAAGCCAGTTCAACTTCAAGAAGCTGTCTCTAAGGAATCCAAGAAAGTCCAATATCAGGATGGGACACAATGGATGAAATGTATTTCCCACAAAATCTTCAAATGAAGGGAAACTAATTCTGTTTATTCTACAGATAAACCATTACATTTCAGTGAAAGGCAATTGGCTAGCTTTCTATTTTTCCAGCTATTTCTTTCGATGGAATTAACAAATTTGACATTTTAAGAGCAATAATTTATGACAACCTATCTACTGTATTAGCACTCATGTTGGTGCCTCTCATATCAAGCTAAACCTAAGTTTTAATCACAAAACTTTTCATTCGTAAGTCATTAATTGCCATTAATAATATACCAGATAGATGTAAACTGAAGTACATATAACTTATTCCAGTGGCAGTAAGAAATAGAAATGATTTAGTACCTAGTATGATTGGAGAAGAAATGACATTTTAAGAAATTATTTAGCATAGATGACATGCTGGACATACTTGTGAACACGTATTCATTGGAACTTTATTGGAACTATTTATTTTGGCAAATGTCACACTCAAAATAAGTTACATGGTAGCACTAAAAAATAGAAATACAGGAACTTTTTTCAATGAGGAATTTATTCACGTTTATAAAAATAAATGGAAGAATTGAGAAACAAATTCTCCACCAGCAGTAACAAAAATAACACAAGATAAAGTCAAAAGTCTTTTTTTTGGTTGTCTTTTGCTGGGTTGATCTGGCTTAAATAAATTCATGCTTTCTATTTTAAAGAGGGCTACCAACACAAAAATATGGGGAAAAAAACTTTTATTTTTCATACCTCTCAAAATTATTAACGAGTTATGAGTCATTTCCCAAATTTAGTAAAAAAAGTAAAATAAAATAATACTACATTTAATAATATATGAATCAGTCTTCAAAATGATCTTTGATGACTTTACACAGTAGAAGGAAGAAGAAATGCTAATATAAGTGATCTATTTGATACTCTTACTGACAATTTTTAAGGTGGAGGAACTCATTGGTGGCAAGGTCCTAAGTATAATATGTCCCAAAATGTCTTCTCTCTTCAAGGGGGACTGAAATTCCCTTACTAGTGTATTTTATTATGTTAGAGAGGGGAATTGGATATTCAATATTCAATTCTATTCAATTGATAGATTGATATCAATTTGCAGGAAAATCTTGTGATAAAGGTGGTACAGAGTATCTCCATCAGGTCTGTCAACCTGACAGTGAACCAGGGTATCAGTGATGTACATATCCAGAGCTGTCCCATAAGGACCACACTATGGTAGCTGGGCAACTTTGCCTGCTTCTAAGAAAACAGACGGGAGTGATAGAGTGATTACCAGACAATCTACTCTCCCAGTAAAATGTAAGGGAATATGAAATGAAAATTATTTTCTTTTATTTACCCTTGAAAATACGTATCCCCCAGTGGAAAGCATTCCATAGATTTAAATATTGGTACCTAACCTATGTTTTAGCCTCCCTGGCAAAAATGTGTACAAATGCAATGATAAAAAAAATTTTAAATGAAAGTTATGCTTCAAAGTTACACAATATACTGTGCCTCCCAATGAGTGGTTTAATCCAAATGACAAACTAGTTGATATGATTTGGCTCTGTGTCCCCACGCAAATCTCACCTCGAATTGTAATCCCCACAAGTCAAGGGAACGACCTGGCGGAAGGTAATTGGATCATGGGGGCAGATTCCCCCATACTGTTCTCCTTATAATGAGGGAGTTCTCATGAGATCTGATGGTTTTAAAAATGGCAGGCTTCCCTGCAGTCTTTTTCTCTCTCTCTCCTGCCACCATGTAAGGTGTGACCTGCTTCCCCTTCCCCTTCCACCATGATTGTAAGTTTCCTGAGGCCTCTCCAGCCACGATAAACTGTGAGTCAATTAAACCTCTTTCCTTTATAAATTACCCAGTCTCAGGTAGTATCTTTATGGTAACACGAAAACAGACCAATACGTTAGTAATTTAAACTACTTCTATTATTTAGTCCTTGGAAGATCACTAAACATCTGTGAAGTTTCTGATTTCCCCTACTGTCTCAATGAAGCTGATGATTATTCATTTCAAATAATCTATTAGAATGGATGCAAACTTAGAAAGCTGTAGAGAGCCACAGCATTGTCTAGATGACATTTCAATATCAATTTCACATTAAGGAAAAGTATGTTTAATCTAAGAAATAATGTAGCAATTCTGTTTTTAGCTATAATTTGAATGATGTGAGGTTAGCTCCAAATATTGACATTTTTCATATTATTTTAAATTATGTAAAACGAAGGAATGTGTAATTTTGTTAGAGACTCAGAAATAATTTCATGCACTTTAGTTAATTTTTATCACAAGAGTATACCATAATTTAATTTTAAGTGATATGACATATTATAATAATATTAATCCCAGTGGCATGGCACAGGGGACTGAATTAACATGTTTTAAAATTGAACCAGTATTTCAATTCACATTAGACCTACAAATGCACCAGAGCTTCTAATAGATTTTGCTGCTGCCTGTGGTATATAAATTTTTGAATTTCACAGACACAATATTTCATAATTGTAATCATAATTTAAATCAGCTATAACAAAGTGTTGAACCTCTATGGATGCTACCCTAAAAATGATCATTAACAACTAAACTTCTATAAAAGGTAATTTGTGCAGTCTATTTTCTGTTGAAGTCCTATATTACAAAAAGTTACACACAATATTTATAGGGTTTATAAAATTTCCTATTATTTTAATTGGTACACAATGACAGTGAGTACTGGTTATTCACAAATATACAGAAGCATGTAGTGGGTTTTATTTCTGATGTGTACATTTTCTTTTCATTTTCTTTTTAATTTCTTGTCTCTATTGCTTTTTAATTGCTTTAATTTTAATTTTAATTTTAATTGCTTTAATTTCTTGTCTATTGCGTTTTATTGCTCTCTATTGCTTTTTAATTTCTTGTCTCTATTGCTTTTATATTTTGCAGCATGCTTTTCTCTTATTTTGCTTAGTGCATTTCAATGTAAAATCTATTATGAATCATTTCTCTCTTTCCACATACATACAGATACATTCAGACCATTCACATACATATCTATACATATGATAGAAACATTTGAATGCAATATTAGAATCATTTTACGGCATTTGTCTTGCTGAGACTTTCACTACCTTCAGACGTATTTAACTTTCCATGAGGTACACTGGATCAAGTAGAAAATGGGGATAATTTTAGTAATTGTTTTCATAAACATTAAAAAGTCTAAGGGTCAAATATGCTGAAGTAAAGATTCCATTTTAGGCTCAATCACTGACACAAATTTGTAAAACTTCTCATTTCTTTACTCTGTCTTGCACACAAGCAATTATCAGAGTTATATAAACATTATCCATATAACAGTAATGAAGTGGAAGCCAATTACCAAACTGGAACGAAATTAACAAAGGTTAATAGCCCTTTCATATAAAAATGGACAAAATTATTTGCACGCTATGATTCCAACTATGCAAAATCAGTACCCAGGAAAAAATAAATGAAAATAAACACCAAAGTAATGGTAGTGATAACTGTATGGCTTCATAGTTATTAATAGTATATATTTGAAACGACAAGCTTTTCAGAATAAAAACTTGTTTTATTTTTATTTTTACAGTACACAAAGAAGTAGATAAAAAGTCAGACTTGCCTGAAGCTATTTTATTGCAATTGAAAGTATAGTGGAGTTTGGCAGATTTCCATAAGGGTGGAATGAAATTAGCTTGTCCATATATGATCATGCTTATGCTAGAACTACCGTTGTGTATTAGAGTTAATCAGGGTCTGTCTGTCTCACAACCACATCTCATTCCTTCTGAGGTTAGTGAAATTCTTCCTTCGTTTTTTATAGTCACTGAAAAGACCCATAGGCGTTAACGACAATATTACAATTCTGTAATCCACACCATAACAAAACTTCAAAACTCTTTATAAACTGTGGGACTGATAAGAGTTTGACAAAACCGATGCTACGGGGTTGCATTAAAAGCCCAGACTTCACCACTATGCAGTATATCCAGGTAACAAAACTCCATTTGTACCCCTAAATTTATATAATTTTTAAAAAATATGTTTAAAATGCTTATCATCCATCTCTACTAAAAATACAAAAATTAGCCAGGCATGGTGGTGGGCTCCTGTAATCCCAGCTACTCAGGAGGCTGAGGCAGGAGAATAACTTGAACCCGGGAGGTGGAGGCTGCAGTGAGCCGAGATCGTGCCACTGCACTCCAGCCTGGGCGACAGAGCAAGACTCTGTCTCAAATTACAAACAAAACAAAACAAAACAACTTACCAATTCTAGTCCGAATGGTACTTACAGAATATTTAAAACTATTATGTAAAATATTGCTTGCTTTATTTTATAGTAAACATATGTGTAAATACACACACATATATATCTATGTGTATATGCATATATATATGATAATATAAAATAATGACAAAGAAGCTTAACTCTTATTTTGGAAAATCTGAGCTCTCTAAAAATAACAAACCACATGCTATCTGACAAACTGATAACTAAGACAAAACAAAAATCAATTAAGCAAGAAGAAATTAAAGAATGGAAAAATAATATCAATTGTTCAATTTTCTGGTGTAAATTTGAAGTAGGAGCTAGGTTCTGTATTTCAATACAGACACAGGTCTTTTTAAATGTTCTTAATGATCTGTTACAGTTTCAGCAGGTATTGAATTATCTTTCCATTAAGACCCCGTATGTATGCACAGGTGTACCTTCCTGTGAACTCTTTTTTTAAAATTATGATCTTTTCTATAAAATGATGTTAATACATATGGCAAATACAGGTATTATGTACACCAAAGTATTATTAACGTATATTTCAATGTTCAAGACCATTGTGTAATACATTTATCAAGTAATATTGATGTGTGTATCACATAAAATTACTTTTACGTTTTATAGTGGAAAATTTCTCTTGAGAGGTTTTCTGGTTATTCTTCCCAGAATAAATGCAGGCTCTTGACATATTATGGGGTGGATGTCTTTGTAGGATTAGGCACAAAATACATCTTCACCTATAAAAGTAACTGAACCATGGTATAAAGTAATAACCAGGATTAATTCTGACCTGATTAATTCTGCGTAATCTGAATTCCACTCCAGCCTCTGCCCATCCACTCCAGGCTTGCCAGAGGAAACTCTGCCAGTGAACACTGAAACCTCTCATTTTGAGGACATCCTTGAGCCTCTGTATTAGCTCTGTGGCCTAATATCAGGCTTCTTGTAGTATAAGACAAGTGAATATGCTTCTATTGAAGCCACTGTAGTAGAGATTTCTGTTATTTGTACATGAAATCCTAACAAGCTGACTGCTTTTAAAACTGATTCAATATACCTCTTTGGGGTACGTCTCACCCTAGACCGCTGTAGCAAAACTTCTATTTTGCAGGTGCCAAAGATGACTAGAGTTGTTGAGGATTCTCATTATTTCAGTATTTTAATAATTGTCTGCTGTGGGACAACAAGAAATAAAAAATCAAGATCACTCAGAAGTGGAGCAGCTGCAACTTCAGGACTTCCTCAAAGTCAGTCATAAAGGTAAATTGATAAAAACAGGGCAGAGGCTGGGCGTGGTGGCTCATGCCTGTAATCTCAGTACTTTGGGAGGCTGAGGGGGCAGATCACCTGAGGTCAGGAGTTTGACACCAGCCTGGCCAACATGGCAAAACCTCATCTCTACTAAAAATACAAAAATTAGCTGGGTGTGGTGGTGGGCGCTTGTAATCCTAGCTACACAGGAGGCTGAGGCAGGAGAATCACTTGAACCTGGGAGGCAGAGGTTGCAGCGAGCCGAGATCACTCCTGGGTGAAAAGAGTGAAACTCTGTCTCAGAACAAAAACAAAAACAAAAACAAAAAGGAAAACGAAAAAGAAAGAAAAAAGAAAAAAAAAACTGCAGAGGTAGCCACACAGCAGTCATGTTCTTGTTGACTGCTACCATCCTGAAAGTGCCAATCATTAAAACTTTAGCAGTTTTGTGCATTTATCATCGTCTTTCACCCACTGTTATGCTCCCAAGATTAACTCAAGTTTTCCTTTTTCCCATTAGTTCAGAATGTTTTACCTAATAATTAGCGACCATGCCCCATTTTGCTATCATGGGTGAGTGAGATGAGCATTATGAAGACTCACAACGATGTCTCCCAAATAATAGTCTTCCAAACAGTTAATACACGTAACAGGCAAATAATAAATTACATCTTTATGTCTACATTAGTTGTTCTGAGTCTTTCTTACACATTTTTCTTTATAGATATACTATCTGTAGCAAACAATTCCAGTTTCTGATACAGTATGCATTCCTACTTTTTTCCTGTCAGAACCCTGATTTAGTTTGGGACATCAATGTACCCAGGTAAAATTACTCAACTTTTTAGCTTCTCATAAAGCCAGAGCAGATAAAGTGACACAGTTCTGGGTAATCACATGAAGTTGAAAGGGCCATCTCTTTCCAAATTGAAAAACAGAGTATTGCTTTTTTGCTAATTTGTTCTTTCCTTCTTTCCTAGATAGTTATTCTGAGGATATGGGACCTAGAAGTGTAGCAATCATCTACCGAAGAAGGAGTTAGCATGAGGGTAATAGGAGCCAGTAAAATACTGAGCAGAAAAAAAAAAAGAAAAAGAGCCCAAAATCTTGAAGGCACTCTTGAGTGTCTATATTAGCCTGTGGCCTAATCTCAGGCTCCTTGCAGTATGAGACAAGTAAATATGCTTCTATTTATGCTCCTGTAGTAGGGACTTCTGTTGCTCACACATGGATTCCTAATACACTAACTGTTTTTGGAAATGATTCAAAATACCCTTTTGGGATACTCTAGGACATGATACACGCCCAGTGCTTTGCTAAAGAGTGAATTCATCCATAGGACAGGGGTAGACCAATATTCTCTGAGACATCTTTAGCTTCTAAAATATTAGCCTCTAAAATATTCTACAGTGGTTTGCTTATAGCTCTTGCAATCACGATTTGTGAACCCCAAAGAGGGACAATTTGCCTGAACTTTTTTATATGAATAGGAATCTGGGACATACAGTCTAGATTCTAGATGTATTCAAAATTTCTGGGACATTTCAATTTTTTATGGTACAAGCAGGAAAAAAATTGATTAAAATCAGAATCATCCCAGCAAATCTATAATAGCACATTCCAAAATATAAACCAGAAATAAAAAATAAAAAGAGAAAGAGTTGACAGAAAGACTAGTGATCAGATTCTTAAGAAATAAATATAGTTTTAAAGGAATTTAGGCTGGGTGTGGTGGCTCACGCCTGTAATCCCAGCACTTTGGGAGGCCGGGGCGGGTGGATCATCTGAGGTCAGGAGTTCGAGACCAGCCTGGCCAACATGGTGAAACCCCGTCTCTACTAAAAATACAAAAATTAGCTGGGTGTGGTGGTGCACACTTGTAATCCCAGCTACTCAGGAGGCTGAGGCATTCTACTCATGAGAATCGCATGAACCTGGGAGGTGGGGGCTTCAGTGAGCCAAGATCGTACCACTGCACTCCAGACTGGGCGACAGAGCAAGACTCTGTCTCAAAAAATACATACATACATACATACATACATACATACATAACGGAATTTAGAGTTTCTTTATGCTTTTGCTTTGTTTTGTTTGAGACCGAGTTTCTCACCATTGCCCAGGATGGAGTGCAGTGGTGCGATCTCGGCTCACCACAACCTGCATCTCCCAGGTTCAAGCAATTCTTCTGCCTTAGCTGGGATTACATGTGGACAGCACCATGTCCGGCTGATTTTTGTATTTTTAGTAGAGATGGGATTTCACCGTGTTGGCCAGGCTGGTCTCAAACTCTTGACCTCAGGTGATCCACCTGCCTCGGCCTCCCAAAGTGCTGGGTATAAGCATGTGCCACTGCACCCGGCCAGAGTTTCTTTAAACATTTTTTTTTTTTTTTTTTGCTGTCTAAAAAGTATAAATTTGTATTTTGTTAAGAAAAGAAAAGGCAAAAATGTTTATGCTCTAACCAATATTTTTAAAAAAATGTTCTAACAAATATTTTTAATATGTGGATTACCTAAATTAGAATAACTTGGAGTTGCTGGTACAAAATGTAAATTTAAAAGACACACTCAGATTTATTTAAAAATTTAAAAATCTGAATTTCTGGGGGTGGCACTCAGGACTCTCTTTTAAATAAATCACTCGGTTGATTCTTGTGTTCACCTTGGTGTGAGAACATCTACCATACCTGACACCGTAGAATTCTGAATCTCTTGATCTGAAGTTTAAAGTTGACATTTGGCAATGGCTTAGAATGTTCAGTATAAACCTTGTTTCTCACATTAAACACTCAGAATCAATTTCTTCCATATTTCATTTTAGTGTTCGTTTTCCTAGGAAGCAGACGACTAATACATTATCTTCTCTGAGATAGTCTCAGCCATTATATACTGATGGCACAATGAGACAAGGTCCTCCATAATATTTATCTTTTAATCCAAAGATATATTTTAAAAACAAGCAGTTACATCCAATGTAATTCAATTGGGTTGTACACGGGCAAGAACACTAATCAAATTGTAAAATTAGAGGTATTTGGATAATGAAAGAGAATATAGTAGTCTCAAGGAATTTTTCCATTTACTGAAATTTAACATCACTAGTAATGTAGAGCTTGCTTAAGATAAAGCATATTATATAGACCAAGCAAAGCTAAGAAGTTTCATTCCAAGTCTTGCAGTAAATTATGCATATAAACACTGAAAAGACTGTAAGACTGTCCAGTGGAATTGTATACATTGCCTAGAAATGTATGTGTTGAAATCCTAGCCTCCAATGTGATGATAGGAGGAGGTGGGGCCTTTGGGGGGTAATTAGGTCATGAAAGTGGAGCTCTCATCAATGGGATTAGCGCTCTTATGAAAGATACCCCAGAGAGTCCTCCAGTCCTCTTTCTGCCATGTGAGAATACAATGAGCAGATGGCAGTCTGCAACATGGAAGAGGACCCTCACCAGAACCCAACCATGCTGGTACCCTGATCTTGCACTTCCCTGACTCCAGAACTGTGAGAAATAACTTAATGTTGTTTATAAGCAACCCTGTCTATGGTACTTTGTTTCATCAGGACAAACTAGACAGATTGATTAAAAAAAGAGTAAAGCAAACGGAGAAACAAAGTTTGTGAGAGTTGTGTGTAAGGCACATAGAAACAAAACCCGGTAAATATAATAAATGACAAACTGAAAATCACAGGAAAAAATGAAAAAATGTTTCATCTTAGCTGTATCAAAAAGAATAATCCATTTTTTTAATACCAGTGTACCAAAACAGTACATTTAGTAAAAAACAAAAAAACAAGAACTCATGTCTTGAAAATTGGTTTCTGTTATAACTGGCGGCACAGCCAACTGACTGAACTCTCCAAGAAATATCTTTATCTGTTTAATGCATCAGTTGAAATAGCCACATTATTCATTGAGAATTATTATTAGAATGAGATACAGATCTATTCTATTCTCAGATTAGTACAACATGGCTTTTATACTAAATGTGTCATTGGAGACACTTTGTCACACAGACAATATATTGGCATTTTTGATTATATGATTTTCATCTAAATAGAGCAAGCAATATAATGAACAAAGATGAATAGGCACTCTGTGTGTTGACTTGATGTTATTAATATTTATCCCAAAGGTTGTTTTATACTAAAAGATGCTATGAAAGGACATTGGAAAGGAAACAAATTCTAAAAGTGGTTGGAATAACTATTTGTATTGGAAAACATCACAGAATATAATTATAAGAGCAGATTAAGTATATTAAATTTTACTGAAGAAAATTAATAGTGCATAATATTTTAAAATGCCAATAAGAAAACAACTCAATACTACCTTTTGTTGATGAGTAACAAAAGGTAATAATACTAGGTATAGAACATCTGATGTGAATAAAAAAAAGTTCATCTCATCATAAATATTTCTTTGCCATTTATTTGATATTCATCAATATCAAATTTATTTGATGAATATGAATATCATATTCATAAATATCAAATAAATCATTTGATTTATGTGAATATCAAATAAATCATTTGATTTATGTGAATATCAAATAAATCATTTGAATCAAATATTCATTTGATAGTTATGTTTATATCCTCATACTATAGATATAAAGCCTTACCTTTTGGTAAAAAAATCAATATCTTCTTGTGAGATTTTCATGAAACCTACTATTATCACAAATCCCTCAGGAAATCATGTCATACATGATATATTATATTACTAAAAATGTGTTTCTAAATTTGACAATATATATCTAAATAGCTAATAGTGTTAACTAAATTATACCTCATCACCACCCTGCTTTTGCATCAATAAGAAAGAACAAGTTTCCTGATATACATATAATTTCTCTTCAATCATTTTTTATTCACATTGCACATATTAATAATCTCGTCCTTCCTTTCTCTGACAGTTGGCACAAGATTTTATATCTTTAGGAAAGAAATTGCAATATAAAAAACAGAAATATGTTATTAATTCAAATTAATGTCTATCTTTCTGGAGAAAAGAATGAATTGTTTTTAATTTGATAGTGAAATTATTTTGTTTTTGAAATCGCAATAAAACTTAAACCTGTAAGATTGCTGTAAGTAAATTTATTTGTGATCTTTTCTTCTGAAACAATGCTGATATGGTTGAAAATAATTTTGTCATAATTTAGACATGGACTTTCACAGCATTGAAACCTATAGTAATGTGACAGAATTAATGAAGATTTTTATATTTAATTTTACTTGCAACTCAAAATATCAAGCTTTATAAATTGTGACATTAACATAATAAATTTCCCTTGTTTTTATTTTTAACTATTTTCAAAACAAAAATAAAAAGAATCAATGTTTTACATGTATGTTCACTCCAAATTTAGTTAGTAATAACATTTTCAATATCCTCTATAACAATTTTAAGAAGCTAAAGACTTGATCCTGCAGCTTGTCATCTGGAATTATAAAATGGTACTTTTTTTTTTTTTTTTATCCAATCCTCTTATTTTCAGAGACAGAATCTGAGACCCTAAAGGGCTACAGGACATATGTACAGC
This sequence comes from Symphalangus syndactylus, assembly GCF_028878055.3. Taxonomy (NCBI): domain Eukaryota; kingdom Metazoa; phylum Chordata; class Mammalia; order Primates; family Hylobatidae; genus Symphalangus; species Symphalangus syndactylus. The sequence goes on from NC_072427.2 coordinate 113,197,406, forward strand.
TGATGTACCTAGATAGTAGCAGCTTACATTCTTAGCAAGGCAATGGAACCCAGCCAAACCAGACTTTAGTTTGTGGCTCCTTTTTAAAAAAATTATTTTTATTTTATTTTATTTTATTTTATTTTAGGCAGAGTCTCCCTCTGTCACCAGGTTGGAGTGCAGTGGCACAATCTCGGCTCACAGCAACCTCCACCTCTCGGGTTCTAGTGATTCTCCTGCCTCAGCCTCCCGAGTAGCTGGAATTACAGATGCCTGCCACCATGCCTGGGTAATTTTTGTATTTTCGGTAGAGAAAGGGTTTCACGATGTTGGCCAGGCTGGCCTCGAACTCCTGACCTCAGGTGATCCACCTGCCTCGGCTTCTCAAAGTGCTGGAATTACACACATGAGCCACAGTGCCCTGTCTAGTTTGTGGCTCTTCTAATTTTGTTTTATAGCTAATTTCTTTATTCTACTAAATATATATTTTAGGCATCAATTATTTAATACAAATTTATCAGTAACAAAAAATAAGTTCATAGGTAGAAACTTTTACATATAATTGAAGAATTTAAAAGCTGAACCTTTTCAAAAGTTTTTTAAAAAATACTGTATTTTAATTACCTTTATTTACTTTTACTCAGAACAGAAAGGATATGTTAAGAAAATTACAAATTTCCAGCAAGAAAAGCGAAAGCTAATTTTGGTTATTCAGTAATACCAAGTGTAGATACAAGATATAATTTAGAAGGCTAAAATAGAGCCTTTCTTTTAAAAATTACATTTAAAAATTATATTTAAAATATACTGTGTGTTCTCCAAAACAGAAATAGATCTCTTAATTTATGCACACATAGAACCTAAACTTGGGGGAAGGGTTAATATTCCCTAATAAGACCTAAGCTGTCTGTAGACACAGTAAATCATTCTTGTACAAACTCAGCCTATCAAATGGCCAGAACCATCCCTAGCAGCAACAGAATCTTGTCTCTAAAACTCAAATTACTCACCAACACTTCTGAGGTTACTGGAGTGAAACCATCTCAACAAAAGCTGGTTTTTCATTAAGTTTGTGTTCTTGGATGCTTTGTCTATTATATATGGACTTCCTTATGAGATACAATAAATTATATAAAGCCTACCTGATAAAAACACACAGAATAATCAACTTCTTGTGGTTGAAAGTAAATTCTTTTCAATGAGAAACTACATTTAAAAAAATCTCCAAATGTAGTAATGATAACTACTTCTTTCCTTTATTGTAATATTATAAAGTGTAGATTCAAATATATTTAATTTTAATTGAAAATATGCTTGGTTTTGAGATAGGGAAAAGAAATAACCATAGGATTCTTTATTTATTTTTAAAAAAGGGTATTAAAATACCAGTACCTCACTAATATTTCAAAATACATTTTATTCTTTTAACAAAATGCCTCTTTTAAAGAAGTCACAGTCTATTTTTTCACCCCTTGAGGAATTGCAGAAAGCAGAGAATTAAATAAAGGTTGGTTTTATAGGCATTGAATTAGAATATTAAATCAGTATGTCTAATTCACATAGAACAATGCCTTTTGGACAAAATGGAAACCCCAAACCACAGGACCTTATATCTGTACACAAAGTTTTCATCACATTTACTGTGCAAACATTAAATCATTTTATTTAAAAAATTACATTATCACTAAAAAAATCTGAATTTTGCAAATGTTTCTAACCATCTATTTATCTATCAATAAATAATCTATGGACGTGAAAATATAAAAATTATAAGATGTACTTATAATTTAAAAGTTATAATTTGTTTATACGAAACTGATATTTTATCTAAATGTAACATTCCTCTGTCAAAACATGTTTCTACCAAAACAAATACGTTAAATTCCTCACATAATTTTTTTCTTAAAAAAATCAATTCAGCTAAAACTTGTGAATAATCTACCAATTGAGTAATATCTCCTTAATAAATTCTATGTTCTTTTCATAATAGAATAATAATTTTTTTCACAAATAACCACATATAAACTTTCATTATATTCATATTCCAAAAAGTTGGCAATGTAGAGTTTACATTGGAGCTAGATACATTTAAGTTTATAATTTGAAAAACAGAACAGTAGAAATTCAGAATTTTTATCTTGATCTTTAAGAAAGAAACTCATTATTGAGCCAACCAAAATCTTGTTGCATTTTCATGTATTCCTCATACATTTATACATCACTAAGAAATATAAAATGTTTCATATCTGTGCATGTTGACATTATAGAGCTAATAAACCTACAAGTTCCTCTAAATGACAGATATTGCAATAACTTAGTGTAGAATAGGGTACTTTAGAAACTTGAACCTTAAAATGAATATTCTCAAAATATTTATTCTGGATATTTAAAAGCACTTTTATAATTTGTTCAGGGGATACAATTTTATTTGAAAATATTATAAAGGAAAAAATTTCAGCGGGGAGTGCTAATAACACCTCAAATGGTTAAACGTGTTCACAGGAATGAATGTAAATAAATGTAGATACTCAAAAATTCTTCGGTGCCCTGATAAATATTTACCCTTGTCTTTTGTCGTAAGGTCTATTACCTGCAATCTCACCACAGAGCGAGGTGGGAACGGGCACCTCCAAGAAGGTCCGCTAGATCAAGGTAGTGGACTAGTTGTTTCTGGACGGAAAACATTTAATTAAGATCATTTCCGATTTTGTATCTCCCTCTGTGCAGATGCAAAGGCTCACTGTAGGGAAGAAAAAGGGCCCCCCATTGGCTGTAAACAGGATAGAACAAATATCCTGCAGCTCCAAACAAGGAAACCCAGGCCCCCCTGCTGGCTAGTAATGGGGAGGAAGTTATCTCCTACAGACTTCAGAGATAAGTCCAAGAAAGGCATATTGGTATGAGAATCATGGGCACATTGTGAAGAAAGAGGAAACAGAGCTAAATCACTCATTATGGCTTAGTTCCACCGTTGTGTCATGATGCAGACAGATTCCTGAACACACAATGTTTGGGACTTTATATATCAAAAATCATGGCTGTTATCTTTCTAAAGCGTGTGTGGAGTGACAGGGGCACGAATCCTTCTGATAGCTTAGCAGCAGAGTCATATAGCCATAAACTTTTTTTGTGCACCCAATGATGAATATTATTACATCACATTTATGAAAAAAATGGTATTTTTCCATTGAATCACAAACATTAGATTATCACAATAAATTAAATTGTCACAATAAATCACTCTATTATATGGAGTCCTTTAATGAAGAAAATATAATGGATTCTACATGTTCTCAAACCATCAAACATTTGAGAGAAATAGTTTGGCAGCCCAATTTATAGTTTTGAGCCACTCTGTTTGACGAAATTAGAATGATGTTTTTATGGAAAACCTGACTCATCCTTCATTTGACAGCATCTTTGGAAAGTTATAGAAAATGAGTTTGAAAAACCTGACACATTTAAGTCTGTCCAACAATGTTTGCTTCCAGGAAGCTTTTATATTTCATCTCTGTATTTTTAAGTCCATGCTCATAGCGTTGTATTAAAAAATACAAGTAATGCTTGATTCATTAAGTCTTCTGACCCTTCCTATTTAAAATAAGTAAATAAATAGATGCCACCATTTTGGTGTAGCAAAATTGCATTAGTAACCCTCCCCATTGAGCTGGTCTGGTGGCACCTGCCTAGAATCCTAGCTACTTGGGAGGCTGAGGCAGAAGGATTATTTGAACCCAGCAGTTCAAGTCCAGCCTGGGCAACATAGTGAGACTCTGTCTCAGGAAACAAACAAACAACAACAACAATAAATTCTCCCTTTTGGCTGAGCTTTGCATTTGGAAAACTTCCCTTCTGCCCCTTCAGAAACTGTTCATTAGCAGATTGTTCTTGTTTTAGTTTTTTCTTTATATTGTCGGTGGAAACATTGGAATTGCAGACAAAATTGAAGGCTATTGAGAAACAACATCATTCCCAGTGATATAAATATGGTGTCCAGTGGTTATGATTTGCTTCGTTTTTCAACTGAACAGAATATTTTTTAGTGAAACTGTAAAGGTGGACTGAAGGTAGGAATAACTTTTAACACTAAAAAATATTGTTTAAAGGAAAGTATAAAAGACAAGCCGATGGTAATAGTTATAAATTTACACACTTAAACCTAAGAATCTATGCTTATCATAAACTGGCTCTTTGATTATAAAATAAAGTAGCAGTTATGTAAAAGGATCATACAATGTAAAGTAGCAGAACACAGTACAGGTTTCATATCAATGAAATATGTGGAGACATAATTATGCTATAAAGACATAATAAACCTGATCCCTCTTCTCACTAGCTGTGGGTGTATAGTGACGCTGTCCAGGCATTCTGATTCTCAACTTCCTATCTGAGAAGGTGCAGTGATAAGATTCTACCTTCCTTACAATACAGGCTTATGTTGAGAAGAAAAAGATACGCTGTCATCCAGTATCTCACCCATCAGAAGACGTTTGTGGGTCTCTCTAAGACTCGTTTACAAACACTCCAATTCTCCTCTCCTCCCAGGAACATAGTAGGAATGTACTTTCTCACCCCTTTTGAATGAGAAGTACCCATGTGACTTGTGTTAACAGTGAACTACTGTTCATCAGTGTCCCTTTCCCTGTCACATGAGTCAATATGGTGCCTCCCTGAGTCTGGGCTCCAAGTAACTATAACATGCAGAGCACCCCTTGCTCTATAAATGAAAAGTAAACCCGCCAGGGGTAGTGACTCACGCCTGCAAATCTAGCACCTTGGGAGGCTGAGGTGGACAGATCACTCGAGGTCAGGAGTTCGAAACCAGCCTAGCCAATATGGTGAAACCCTGCCTCTACTAAAAACACAAAAATTGGCTGGGCATGGTGGTAGGCGCCTATAATCCCAGCTACTCAGGAGGCTGAGGCCCGAGAATCACTTGAACCTGGGAGGCACAGGCTGCGGTGAGCTGAGATCATGCCACTGCACTCCAGCCTGGGCAACACAGCAAGACTGTCAAAAAAAAAAGAAAGGAAAAGTAAACCTTTGTCAAGATAAATCAGTGAAATGTGGGGATGTTTATTACTGCAGCATAGTCTATAGTATTCTCACTCACAAAATATATACATTCTAAAAGGTTAAAATTATAAAAGTTATGCCCAAAGAACAAAAAAAAATATAAAATCTTGCCACAGTTTTTCTTCCAGATACAAAGTATGATGAGATTGTCATCTCACTTATACCCCATTTTTGAGACCCACAATTCTAACTACCAATGTCTACATTCTAATTTTTTTCTGCTACCCACTCATGTTCATAATAGAAAAATGAAACTGAATCATAAATTAAATGTGCAAATATTTTTACAAAGACAAAAATGGGAACACTACTAAACCTTAACTGTCTTGAACCAAAACTTATATAAAACTGAAATTTTCAATTATAAACTGATGTTTAAAGAAATGAATTTAATATTTAAAAAAACTGGGAATGTCTCCATCAAAGTCCATGATCAAAACAAATAAATATGACTCAAATGACCATATACTATGTAAATGAAAGTCATTTGCAAACTACTATATCATATAAAATGGAAATTTCAAGAAAAATAGTAGCCATTAATAAGATGACAACTTGACTTAAATTCCATACTTTAAACTGACCAATCTTTGTGAACTTTTTTCAGTCTTTACTCAAAATGCATCAAACGTACCACACAGATGATGTGTTTTTATGATGTGTCTTAGTAAAGATGTATGCCTATGAGGCTGTGGCATGTCTATACTGCAAAAAGCTATTTGGGAGTACTTCTTTTGCTGGACTTCCTCTGGCGTAGTTTATACATCTCAAGGCTTTTCAATGTATGTATTCAAGGCTTTATTACTTGTAAATTTTTTTTTCTTGAGACAGAATCTCACTCTGTTGCCCAGGCTGGAGTGCAGTGGCATGATTATGGCTCACTTGTAGCCTAGACATCCCAGGCTCAAGTGATCCTCCTACCCCAGCCTCTCAAGTGTCTGGGAATACAGGAACGCACCACCACGGCTGGCTAATTATATTGTATTTTTTGTAGAGATCGGGTTTTGCCATGTTGCCCAAGCTACATTACTTGTAATTAAAGAAAAAATGTATTCAATTAAAATATGAGGACAGGCCAGGTATGGTGGCTCACACCTGTAACCCCAGCACTTTGGGCTTAGCACTGAGGCAGCACTGAGGCAGGAGGATTGCTTGAGGACACGAGTTCAAGATCAGCCTGAGCAATATAGCAAGACCCTGTCTATACAAAAAATAAAAATTAGCCAGACATGATATCATATCACACACCTATAATCCCGGCTACTTGGGAAGCTGAGGCAGGAGGATGGCTTGGGCCCAGAAGGTTGAGGCTGGAGTGAGCCATGATCTGACTACTGCACTCCAGCCTGGGTGACAGAGTGAGAACCCGTCTCTAAATATATATATATTCTCATATATATATATATGTTCTCATATATAGGTATGTATATATATAGACCCACACACGTATATATCCACACATATATAAACATGAGAACAATTATTTTTAGAACTTACTATATGCAAAGTACTCACTAGAAGTTCTCAATGCTGAATTCACATTAGGATCACATGGGAAGTTACTAGTAAATATCAGAGCCCGAGCCTCACTTAAGACCAATTACATTAGAATATCTGCAAATGGGACCTGAGTATTTGAACCCTCCCACTTTTCCCCTTCCCACCCCCAAGTAGGAGGATTAGTGGGTCATACGATAAGTGTATGTTTTCCTTTTTTTTTTTTAAGACTGCACATATTTAAAGTGTATAATTTGAGAAGCTTTGGCATAGGTAGATACATGTAAAGCTATCAGTGAAATCAAGATTTATCACCCATACATGATTATTTGTTAATCTTCTGAAGTGTTTCTAACATGCAGCCAAAGTTGAGAAATGGGGCTACAGGGAGATAAAGAGGTAAGTCCTGATCCCTCTCTCTAGTCATATGACATCATTTGTGTGACAGCAGCAATTAGATAATTCTAACTAAAATACAAGGGAAACTAAAAAAGTCTAAATATAGAAATAAGCATTATGTCTTGAGATACTCAAGAAAAAACTAATAGGATGAGAAAAAAATCTTCCCATTTAGAGTTAGCTGTGGCCAATTACATATAACTTGATGAATGACATATTTCTATTTATATATAAAAATCATTTATATTTTACGACATTGTTATATGACAAAACACTCATCATATTCAACATTTGAATAACTGTCACTTTGAAATAAAAATTTAAAATATTTTTTGAAAACATTCTTTTAATAAAAATAGCGATCTTCCCTTTGCATTGTATAAATACAACAGTATTTCAAAACAATATTTAAAATATATCAGTGAAAATAGATTAATGTTAATTTTGCTGTTAAATATAATTACCTCTCTATAAAGAAATACTTATTAGAGGGTATTTCAGAATTTTGTTTATTTAAATATTCCAGAAAGCCTACATCAAGCAAAATTTTATCTTACTTTTAATATTCAGATAGTTATTTTAACTCTTCCTGTATGTAATTTGATTCGACCCAGCTCTCTTGTTATAATTAAAGTTATTATGAATGACTTTGCCATGTTTATTTGTATATATTTATCACTATAGTTATGTCCTGTCAGTCACTGACTAGCTCCATGAACTTGATAATTCATTCAATCTCTTTGGCACTTTATACAATGTGGACATTGGGTTAGATGCACTCAAAAGAAAAAAAAAAACACTACCCAATATATCAATAGGGTTTTATAATTATATATTCAGAAACTTGCCCGTGTACAATAGGAATGAACCATCTTACATCTAGAAAAGGGATATTTTAAGCTACTAGTTTCATATAGTGTTTCCCAAACTTAAACAGTACAGCCCCTCTTTGGAAGAAAAGTGTTCACAGATCTTCAGTGTGGGCCTAAATTATTTTTCATAAGCTTAAATGCAAAGCTGCATTTGAATTCCTAAGGCTTATAATCTTCTAAAACTATAAAATCTAGAGAAATGCATACAATACAAACAAAGCTATGAAACAAAATTTATACCTCTCCCCACTCAATTGAACTAGAAAGCTGAATATTTTATTTTTCAAGACCTGGGAGAAGAATGTCTTGATACTAAGTCAATTGAGTATAATGTTTACTTCATCAATGTTTGAAAAATCAGTGCAACCATTGTATATTTAATCTAGTTTCCTCAATTACTGGAATGGTCAAACAATCTACTCTTTATTTCAAAAAATTTGTCACTGACAATGTTTGTGGAATACTACATATCACATTATTAAGAGTAAATAAATACACCTTGACATTTAGAAAGAAGTACCTAAGAACAAACAGTTAAAAATTTAAAAAGGTAATTGTAAAGACTTAAAATTTTGATTCAAAACTTTCAACTATACAAAAATATAACAAGGAAAATCTATCCTGGCTGCTTTTCTTTCATATGATAAAGACTAGGAGAAAAACTACAATCTCTATTTGAGCCAAGTTGTATGAAGCAGCTACTAAATTAATTCACTCTCTCTCCATTTGAAGTCTTCCATGAAGCACTCGTGACTCTATTTCTAACCTTAATTTTAGAGGTTACAAATCAAATATCCAATTACATGCTTTAAAATAAAAACCCTGGAAATTGCATCCTCATAAATACTGCCATATAGATACCTCAGGAAAAATCATAATTATACACCCTTGGAGGTAAATTACATGTATGCAACCAGTTTGGAATCAAGTCAGAATAATCTACTTCTATCAACAATAGTTACAGTTCATCGTGTCTTTTAAATTCCTACTCAGGACTCAAACCATTGTTTACCTCAGTTGCCACAGATTCGGGAGCAGTAAATCTCATAGTATTGAACAGCTACAAGTATTATTCTGAACAAGTCCCTGATACTTCAGGTCTCAACATTCAGGAAACATAGCTTAGTCTAGGTCATTTCTAAGTTGTATTTATGAATTCCATTTCCATGGTATTCTAATACAAAACTTCAAGAGTTCCAATAAGTTATCAACTAAACAACTAAACTGTCTTCTCAGTCTGACCCACTCAGGTGATTGATCATATGCTCCTGCTTGGTCTAGCCCTTTGCCTTTTCAAAATAATGACCAGCAAACATTGGCTGAATACCCACTATGTGTCAGAACATGGTCTAAGTATGAAGAAGCCATAATGCACAGTAATTAGATGTGATGAAATTCCGGGGAATGAGGATGATGGAGATGGAGAAAGGGAATAAATTGAGAAGAGATAAACTTGGTACTGGGTTGTGAAGAAAACTGAATGCATCCTGAGGATTTTGTTTTTTCCTCTAAGCAAAGCAAAATCATAAAAACTTTTCAATGGGTGACTGGCATGATCATATGCAAATTTTAGGAATAACTCTGGTAGGAGTGTAGCTGATGGACAAAAGAGGTAGGGATATAAAAATAATTAGCGATTTATAAAAAATCAAAAAGCATATGTTGTGGTCCTAAAACTGAGGTAATAAATACACAGGTAAAGAGAAGTTTGGGATAAATGTAAAGATGTGATCGATAGGACTTCTATGAAGTTTGGTTAAGGATAGGACAGAGTAAAGATATAGCATAAAATATTAATTAAATAAAGATTATATATTGACAGCCTATTTCTAGCATAGATTAATATCAGCCATCAACCAGGATAGGAAATACTAGGAGAGGTAGGTTAGGGATAAAGACTGAGCTCATTAAAGTTTTGGTTGTCTTCAGGTTGTCGAATCAAAAATATATTAATGTTAGTTGGAGATGCTGAACTTTGGAGAATTCAAGCAAAAGATTAAGAGCTCTTTCGTATGGAGGTTAAAGGTTCTATCTCTTGTAGGGAGGCAGCTTTTTCTACCTCTTAGCATGGTGCCTAGCAGATAGTCGGTTTTCAAAAATGTTTGATGGCTGGCTGGATGAATGCTATATCTCTAATTCTGGTAGAAATTTGTCTTGGCTTTTACAAGCTATATCAAAGTTTCTAAAAATAAAAGTGGGGGATAAAATTCATGAGACAAGAAAGTCATTATATTTTACATTTAAGAAGTTAATGTCACAGAAGGTCACGAAAGGACTGAGAAGGAAAGCTGATGGAGGAAATGGACTGGATGAAGGAAAAGTAGAAGATGGCGGGAATTGCCTTAGGAAAGATTAAGAACACTAAACGCTTCCTTCAAAGACTGGAAGGTATTTCTAAGGTCAGATTCCTAAAAGTAGAAATGCTGAAATAAACAGATCCTTAAATCTTATATTTGGCCTTAGTCGTACCCCACTGTAGTTGATCTTTCACACCCTCAAAGATTCATCTTCCTATATAGGGTCTACTCATATAACTTGCCAGCTTACATTCAATAGTTTTATGCCTACTGTATAAATCCAAATGGATCATTTGGGCAATTTAAGAATTTGCACAAATTAGCCTCATCTCTGTCCAGCAAATAGAATATAAGAACACAAAATTTGAATATTATGATGAATTGTGCTGAACTGATAGAACTATATCCAAATAAGTCTATGACAAGGATTACATATTGTTTTCAAATATTTCCAAAACATTTTAAAAATCAATCATATTCAAACCCTGGTGTATACAACCCGATACACTTAGAAATATTTTCATAGAAATAAATCTCAGAATTTAAAAAATGTTATTAGAAATAGATTAGGTTTTGGACAGCTATGATGGCTCATGCCTGTAATCTCAGCACTTTGATCCACCAACCCGAGCAGATCACATGAGGTCAGGAGTTTGAGACTAGCCTGGCCAACATGGCAAAACCCCATCTCTACTAAAAATACAAAAATTAGCCAGGCATGATGGTACACGTCTGCAGTCTCAGCTACCAAGGAAGCTGAGGCACCATGAGAATTGCTTGAACCTGGGAGGTGAAGGTTGTAGTGAGCTGAGATTGCGCCACTGCACTCCAATCTGGGCGACAGAGCAAGACCTCATCTCAGAAAAAAAAAAAAAATATATATATATATACATATATGTGTGTGTGTGTGTGTGTATGTGAGTATAGACATATACATATATATACATACACTAGGTATTAAGCAGAATTAATGAATCAGGAAGATAAATATATCAAACAAGTACATAATTCCACTTTTGGCTTTTTGAGAGAAGCTATAAAACAGGGAAACTTCTGACATACAATATCAGTGAAAAATGAAGAAAAATACATAAAAATAAAAATGATGAGGAGTCTATCAAACCTATTCAACAATAATTTTGCAAACCAAAAGATTATATTTTATAAATACGTGGCAGTAAAATGAAAAACTTAACAAAATGAGCAATACTATTAAAATGTCAGACTAGAAATTAATTCAATAAAAGTAGAATTCCTACAAAATTCAAAGAACAATTAATAAAACATTTTTTTCTAAATTTCACCTCCAAAATAGATTCTGTGGTCTGAATATTCTACCAGTAAGGTTTTTATTTTATTTGTAATTTTTACATATATATAAACTCCACAGAAAATATTGTAAAGTTCAATATGGATATAACATCCTTAATAGTACCACATAGATATCAAGCAATAACAAATAGTATATATCATTCTTACTTTGGAATATTCTTTAAAATTCTCAAGTAAACAAAAAGGAATTGAGCTAAGGTGTGTAATAAAAGTAAGCTTCCAGCTATGCAAGAGTAACATAATATTAGCAAATCTGCTGACCTAGAGAGGAGAACCAAATCATCTTCTCAACAGATTTTAAAACATTAATTTATATTTAACTGACATTTATAGAACATCAACAGGAACTTCTGATCATCAAATATAGTTAATTAAGAATATAATTACTTCTTAAGAAAAAGAATAAAACTTATACAAATAGTCAACACAGTACTCAAATTACAATCATGAAAGTAATTCCTAATAAAATCAGAAAGAACAAAGAATTATTCAGTTATTTCATGTTACACTGAAAGATGTAGCCAAGGCAATAAGTAGTGAACTCAAAATTGAAAAAAGTATGATGCTAAAAAGGAAGAAATAAAAGTATCTAAAATTGTTATTGTTTTTAGAAAATATGATATTCTATCTGGAACCACAAAATGACTAACTGAAGAACAATTACCATTAATAAAGAGCTAAATGAGATATAAGTATACAAAATATGCACATCTTAAGAATTCCAAACAATAATTCAAATACAATAGGTAATTTTGTAATATCTAACACTTATGAGCTAGGCACCGTTCTATACACCTAACTTGTATCAACATATTTCATCCTCAAGACAACCCCTTCAGCTAGGTATGTATTATTGGCTCCATTTTGCAGATGAGAAAGGACAGCCCAGAGAGTTTAAAGGATTTGCCCAAGTTCACACAGAGAACAGGTGGTGGAACAGGCATTTATACCCAAGCTGCAGAGGAAATGGGGTCAGAGGAGGTGAACCTGCATTTTACATCATCATCACACTCATTTCTTGAATTTTTACAGTAGGTTGTGTGTTCATATACTGAAAACATTCACCAATTTATACAAAAGGTTAACAGGTTACATTAGGTGGTGAGAATATGTTTTTAATTGTATTTATGTGTATCTAATTTATCTCTCCATTATGAACATAATATCATTTGTAATAAGAAAAATACAATAAATGCAATTTTGAAGCACATTGCTTGGGTCATGAGCTCAGATGGAGAACTATCTGTATTTTAGACAACTCCCTTATGTTAAACAGTATTAAAAGACTTTGCACCATCTGACTGACAGTGTGATTCTCATAAACTTAGCATAAAGTTTTCAGGGAGATAGTTCCTGCCACATAATTATAAAGAAGAAGAAAGACTTCATGTATCCCACCTCAAAACTTGAGAAAACAAACTCTTAATGAAGATGATCCCCAAAGTGAAGATAGACCAGCTTATCAAAGTTTCAAATGTATGAGGGTACTGAATTGGATATCATTTCAAAACATAGTTAATTATGTATCTATGGAAGGCTATAGGTTGTATTTTTATAATTTCACTATAAGAAAATAAATGATACATAATTATCTGAAAAGATAGTTTCATGTGTATATTTTGATATACAATTCTTCTTATATATTGTTTACAAAATGTTTGCCAGTCACCTATTTTCAGAAATTTTACCTTTTACCGGATTTTAGAGTAAAGTGATTAAATAGTTCCCAGGCTTACATGCCATGTATTTGCATCTCAGGATTATAATTTTTAAATAAAAAAAAAAGAAATTCTTTAGTGATTCTAGTTTTTCTTATAAAAAAATTAAAACATAAGTGAAGAAGAGTAAATCAAGTTTCTCATTTCAATACTCAGAAAGTTATATTAATTATGGATAAATGAATATGGTTACATAACAAGATGTTCTGCTTACCATTTGGATAGAATGCTTGCAATTTATTTGGACAATTATTCCAGTAAAATTCCTGAAGATCTGAAAAGTAACAATGATTGAGGAAGATTAATTAAACCTATTTTGTATATCATTTTATAACACATTAATTCCATGTGATCTTTGACTCATATTCATTCCAGACTCCTACATTCAGGCTCATAATTTTCATTTAATATGAATATTAAGTAAACTGAGGAAATAGCACACGTCTTTTATTTATTCACACACTCTTTTTATTGCCAGGAGCTACCTTTCCAGCCTGACTGCATTGAATCTCAACTCTGACCTTCATGAATCACACTGCGCAGTTAAAAGAAATAATTCACTCTAAACTCTGACTTGATACTTCCCTTAAACAAAATAGAGAGACTGTACCATTATGTTCATAATTTTTTTATTATATTTTAAGTTCTGGGATACATGTGCAGAACATGCAGGTTTATTATGCAGGTATACATGTGCCACAGTGGTTTGTGAAACCTATCTACATTTATTTCTCCTAATGCTACCCCTCCCCTAGCCCCCCACGCCCCAACAGGCCCTGGTGTGTGATGTCCCCTTCCCTGTGTCCATGTGTTCTCATTGTTCAACTCCCACTTATGAGTGAGAACGTGTGGTGTTTGGTTTTCTATTCCTGTGTTAGTCTGCTGAGAATGATGGTTTCTAGATTCATCCACATCCCTGCAAAGGACATGAACTCATCCTTTTTTATGGCTGCATAGTATTCCATGGTGTATATGTGCCACATTTTCTTTATCCAGTCTATCATTGATGGGCATTTGGGTTGGTTCCAAGTCTTTGCTATTATGAATAGTGCTGCAATAAATATATGAGTGTATGCACAGAATTATAGTAGAATGATTTATAATCCTTTGGGAATATACCCAGTAATGGAATTGCTGGGTGAAATGGTATTTCTGGTTCTAGATCCTTCAGGAATCGCCACACTGTCTTCCACAATGGTTGACCTAATTTACACTCCCACCAACAGTGTAAAAGCATTCCTATTTCTTCACATCCTCTCCAGCATCTGCTGTTTCCTGACATTTTAATGATCACCATTCTAACTGGCATGAGATGGTATCTCATTGTGGTTTTGATTTGCATTTCTCTAATGACCAGTGATGATGAGCTTTTTTCCATATGTTTGTTGGCGGCATAAATGTCTTCTTTTGAGAAGTGTCTGTTCATATTCTTCACCCACTTTTTAATGGGGTTTTTTTTTTCTTGTACATTTGTTTAAATTCTTTGTAGATTCGGGATATTAGCCCTCTGTCAGATGGATAGATTGCAAAAATTTTCTCCCATTTTGTAGGTTGCCTATTCATTCTGAAGATAGTTTCTTTTGCTGTGCAGAAGCTCTTTAGTTTAATGAGATCCCAATTGTCAATTTAGGCTTTTATTGCCATTGCTTTTGGTGTTTTAGTCATGAAGTCTTTGCCCATGCCTATGTCCTGAATGGTATTGCCTAGGTTTTCTTCTAAGGTTTTTATGGTTTTAGGTCTTATGTTTAAGTCCTTAATCATCTTGAGTTAATTTTTGTACAAGGTGTAAGGAAGGGGTCCAGTTTCAGTTTTCTGCATATGGCTAGCCAGTTTTCCCAACACCATTTATTAAATAGGGAATCCTTTCCCCACTGCTTGTTTTTGTCAAGTTTGTCAAAAATCAGATGGTTGTAGATGGGTGGCATTATTTCTGAGGCCTCTGTCCTGTTCCATTGGTCTATTTGGTACCAGTACCATGCTGTTTTGATTATTGTAGCCCTGTAGTGTATTTTGAAGTCAGGTAGGGTGATGCCTCCAGCTTTGTTCTTTTTGCTTAGGATTGGCTGGGCTATGCAGGCTCCTTTTGAGTTCCATATGAAATTTAAAGTAGTTTTTTTCTAATTCTGTGAAGAAAGTCAATGGTAGCTTGATGGGAATAGCATTGAATCTATAAATTACTTTGGGCAGTATGGCCATTTTCATGATATTGGGTCTTCCTGTCCATGAGCATGGAATGTTTTTCCATTTGTTTGTGTCCTCTCTTATTTCCTTGAACAGCAGTTTGTAGTTCTCCTTGAAGAAGTCCTTCAGATCCCTTGTAAGTTGGATTCCTAGGTATTGTATTCCCTTTGTAGCAATTGTGAATGGGAGTTCACTCATAATTTGGCTCTCTGTCTATTATTGGTGTATAGGAATGCTTGTGATTTTTGCATATGGATTTTGTATCCTGAGACTTTGCTGAAGTTGTTTATTTGCTTAAGGAGACTTTGGACTGAGACAATGGGTTATTCTAAATATAGAATCATGTCATCTGCAAACAGGGACAATTTGACTTCCTCTCTTCCTATTTGAATACCCTTCATTTCTTTCTCTGGCCTGATTGCTCAATATTCTTTTGATTTGGCCTGATTTTATTTGGCCTGATTGCTCAATATTATTATTGCTCAATATTATTTTGAGTACGAGTGGTGAGAGAGGGCATCTATTGAGATAATCATGTGTTTTTCGTCATTGATTTGCATATGTTGAAGCAGCCTTGTATGCCAGGGATGAAGCCAACTTGATTGTGGTGGATGGGCTTTTTGATGTGCTGCTGGATTTGGTTTGGCAGTATTTTATTAAGGATTTTTGCATCGATGTTCATCAGGGATATTGACCTGAAATTTTCTTTTCTTTTTGTTGTGTCTCTGCCAGGTTTTGTTATCAGGATGATGCTGACTTCATAAAATGAGTTAGGGAAGAGTCCCTCTTTTTCTATTGTTTGAAATAGTTTCAGAAGGGAAGGTACCAGCTCCTCTTTGTACCTCTGGTAGAATTTGGCTGTCAATCCTTCTGGTCCTGGGCTCTTTTGGTTGGTAGGGTATTAATTACTGCCTCACTTTCAGAGCTTGTTATTGGTCTATTCAGTGATTCAACTTCTTCCTGGTTTAGTCTTGAGAGGGCGTATGTGTCCAGGAATTTATCCATTTTTTCTAGATTTTCTAGTTTATTTACGTAAAGGTGTTTATAGTATTCTCTGATGGTAGTTTGTATTCCTGTGGGATCAACGATGATATCTCCTTTATCATTTTTTATTGTGTCTATTTGATTCTTCTCTCTTTTCTTCTTTATTACTCTGGCTAGGAGTCTACTATTTTATTAGTCTTTTCAAAAAACCAGCTCCTGTGTTTATTGATTTTTTAAGGCTTTTTTGTATCTCTATCTCCTTCAGTTCTGCTCTTAGTTATTGCTTGTCTTCTTCTAGCTTTTGAATTTGTTTGCTCTTGCTTCTCTAGTTCTTTTAATTGTGATGTTAGGGTGTTGATTTTAGATCTTTCCTGCTTTCCCCTGTGGGCATTTAGTGCTATAAATTTCCCTGTAAACACTGCTTTAGCTGTGTCCCAGAGATTCTGGTACATTGTATCTTTGTTCTCATTGGTTTCAAAAAACTTATGTATTTCTGCCTTAATTTCATTATTTACACAGTAGTCATTCAGGAGCAGGTTGTTCAGTTTCCATGTAGTTGTGCAGTTTTGAGTGAGTTTCTTAATCCTGAGTTCTAATTTGATTGTGTTGTGGTCTGAGAGACTGTTATGATTTTCGTTCTTTTGCATTTGCTGAGGAGTGTTTTACTTCCAATTATGTGGTCAATTTTAGAATAAGTGCAACGTGCTGAGAAAATATATATTCTGCTGATATGGGGTAGAGACTTCTGTAAATGTCTATCAGGTCTGCTTGGTCCAGAGCTGAGTTCAAGGCTTGAACGTCCTTGTTAATTTTCTGTCTCGTTGATCTGTCTAATATTGACAGTGGGTGTTAAAGTCTCCCACTATTATTGTGTTGGAGTAAAAGTCTCCTTGTGGATCTCTAAAAACTTCCTTTATGAATCTGGGTGCTTCTGTATTGGGTGCTTATATATTCAGGATAGTTAGCTTGTCTTGTTGCATTGATCCCTTTACCATTATGTAATGTCCTTCTTTGTCTTTTTTTGTCTTTGTTGGTTTAAAGTCTGTTTTATCAGAGACTAGGATTGCAACCCCTGCTTTTTTTTTTTTTCTTTCCATTTGTTTGGTAAATATTCCTCCATCCATTTATTTTGAGCCCATGCGTGTCTTTGCACGTGAGATGTATCTCCTCAATACAGCACACCAATGGGTCTTTACTTTTTATCCAATTTGCCAGTCTGTGTCTTTTAATTGGAGCATTTAGCCCACTTACATTTAAGGTTAATATTGTTATGTATGATTTTGATCCTGTCGTTATGATGCTAGCTGGTTTTTATGCCCATTAGTTGATGCAGTTTCTTCATAGTGTCAATTATCTTTACAATTTGGTATGTTTTTGCAGTGGCTGGTACCAGTTTTTCCTTTCCATATTTAGTGCTTCCTTCAGGAGCTCTTCTAAGGCAGGCCTGGTGGTGACAAAATCTCTCAGCATTTGCTTGTCTGTAAAGAATTTTATTTCTCCTTCGCTTATGAAGCTTAGTTTGGCTGGATATGAAATTCTGGGTTGAAAATTCTTTTCTTTAAGAAGGTCAGATATTGGCACCCACTCTCTTCTGGCTTGTAGGGTTTCTGCAGAGAGATCCACTATTAGTCTGATGTGCTTCCCTTTGTGGGTAACTTGACCTTTTTCTCTGGCTGCCCTTAACATTTTTTCCTTCATTTCAACCTTTGTGAATCAGATGATTGTGTGTCTTGGGGTTGCTCTTTTCGAGGAGTGTTTTAGTGGTGTTTTCTGTATTTCCTCAGTTTGAATATTGGCCTGTCTTGCTAGGTTGGGGAAGTTCTCCTGGATAATATACTGAAGAGTGTTTTCCAACTTGGTTCCATTCTCCCTGTCACTTTCAGGTACACCAATCAAATGTAGGTTTGGTCTTTTCACATAGTTCCATATTTCTTGGAGGCTTTGTTCATTCCTTTTCATTCTTTTTACTCTAATCTTGTCTTCCTGCTTTATTTCATTAAGTCAATCTTCATTCCCTGATATTCTTTTTTCCACTCGATCAATTCAGCTATTGATACTTGTGTATGCTTCACAAATTTATCGTGCTGTTTTTCAGCTCCATGAGGTCACTTATTTTCTTCTCTAAACTGATTATTCTAGTTGGCAGTTCTTTTAACCCTTTTCCAAGGTTCTTAGCTTCCTTGTGTTGGGTTAGAACATGCTCCTTCATTTTGGAGCAGTTTGTTATCAGCCACCTTCTGAAACCTACCTCTGTCAATTCATCAAACTCATCCAGTTTTGTGCAGTTTTGTTCCCTTGCTGACGAGGAGTTATGATCCTTTGGAGGAGAAGAGGCATTCTGGATCTTAGAATTTTCAGCCTTTTTGTGCTGGTTTTTCCTCACCTTCATGGATTTATCTACCTTTGGTCTTTGATGTTGGTGATTTTCAAAGGGTGTTTGGGTGTGGACGTCCTTTTTGTTGATGTCGATGCTATTCCTTTCTGTATGTTAGTTTTCCTTCTAAGAGTCAGGCCCCTCTGCTGTAGGTCTGCTGGAGTTTGCTAGAGGTCCACCCCAGACCCTATTTGCCTTGGTATCACCAGTGGAGGCTGCAGAACAGCAAAGATTACCGTTTGTTCTTTCCTCTGGAAGTTTCGTTCCAGAGGGTCACCTGCCAGATGCCAGCTGGAGCTCTCCTGTTTGAGGTCTCTGTCAACCCCTGCTGGGAGGTGTCTCCCAGTCAAGAGGCATGGAGATTAGGGACCCACTTGAGGAGGCAGTCTGTCCCTTAGCAGAGCTTGAGTGCTGTGCTAGGAGATCCTCTGCTCTCTTCAGAGCCGGCAGGAAGGAATGTTTAAGTCTTTTGAAGCTGCGCCCACAGCCGCCCCTTCTCCCAGGTGCTCTGTCCCAGGGAGATGCGAATTTTATCTATAAGCCCCTGACTGTGGCTGCTGCCTTTCTTTCAAAGATGCCCTGCCCAGAGAGGAAGAATGTAGAGAGGCAGTCTGGCTACAGTGGCTTTGCCCAGCTGCAGTAGGTTTCGCCCAGTTTGAGCTTCCCTGCAGCTTTATTTACACTGTGAGGGGAAAACTGCCTACTCAAGCCTCAGTAGGAGCAGATGCCCCTCCTTCCACCAAGCTCAAGCGTCCCAGGTCAACTTCAGACTGCTGTGCCGGCAGTGAGAATTTCAAGCCAGTGGATCTTAGCTTGCTGGGCTTTGTGGGGTGGGATCTGCTGAGCAAGACAACTTGGTTCCCTGGCTTCAGCCACCTTTCCAGGGGAGTGAACAGTTCTGTTTGCTAGCATTCCAGACACGACTGGGGCATGAAAAAAAACTCCTGCAGCTAGCTCAGTGTCTGCCCAAACAGCAGCCCAGTTTCATATTTGAAGCACAGGGCCCTGGTGGTATAGGCACCTGAGGGAGTCTCCTGGTCTGTGGGTGTGTGGGCCAGAATGCATCATTCCTCATGGCACAGTCCCTCACGGCTTCCCTTGGCTAGCGGAGGGAGTTCCCGACCTTTTGCACTTCCTTGATGAGATCAACGCCCCACTCTGCTTTGTTTCGCCCTCCGTAGACTGCACCCACTGTCTAATCAGTCCCAATGAGATGAGCCAGGTACGTCAGTTGGAAATGAAGAAAACACTCGCCTTCTGCATTGATCTAGCTGGGAGCTGCAAACTGGAGGTGTTCCTATTTGGCTACCTTCCCCACAACCTACGCTCATAATTTTTAATGGTAGTTCACAAACTTTCTGTAGGAGAAAATTGCACTATAATCTTCAAGTGTGATCAGAGCAAATCTATATCCTGAACTTTTTGAGTCTATATACTAGGTGAGCTAATTTATAGGTTTGGCAATTATATCACCTCTGGAAATATATTTATTTTAAGATTGTGATTAGCACTTTACTTCAGACATGGTATCATAGTTGTCAAGTACTTTTATAAGACCAGAGAACTCTCATCAATTTTTTAAAAATCCTTATTTTTAGAAGATGAGGAAAACGAAACTCAAGGAAAGAAAAATGACTTGGCTAAGATCTTAGCTTAGAAGCAGGGCTATGGCCATGCTAAGTCTCAAAGCTTTATTTTATGCCTCTTTCAATGGCATTATTTTGAAATATATTTATTAAAACTATAATATATTCCAAGCATCTGAGTACTGGGGAATCAGTAATGAACATGATAAAGAACCTGATTTCATGAAGCTTAATTCTAATAATCTTGGTTCATTAAAGTATTGAATAAACTCTTCCATCCGTATAATTAATATAGAATGAAAGTTTAACCAAATGCCAAGAGTTCAGAATGCAGTGGTATTATGAGCCAAGCCTAGTTTCCAATGAATATTCTTTCTTTAAACCTCTTAAATATATTTGACCTACAAAGTGCTTAGCTGAACATCTGAATATCTTTGACATGTAGATAGACGTTTTGTGCAAAGATAAAACTTTCAAAAAACAAGTATTTTTTTTCCATTTCATGTTTTCAAAGACATGTTTTATTTACTCACTCATCTGATTCTGTGTTAACTTCCAGGCTCAGTGTGAAGCTTAAAAACATTCTGTAGAGATTAAAATTTCCACACGTGCAAATGAGCAAATAGATTTCACACGCAAGAGCAAAATAAAGACCTTGAGATCCATTCTGCAAATCATTTCTTAACTACTCTTTCATATTTGGCAGTGAGTTCAGTTGTTCTGCTTATAGTAGGCATTTGCAAAATAGAATGGCATAGTTTAAAAATAACAGATTGGATCTTTAGATCACTAAAACACCTTTCTCGTGCCTACATTTTTATGCTCCCTACCAATAAGATATAAGTAACTACATTCCTGTTCAGTTGCATTATCTTAATGACTTTGGATATTAATTATTTTAGAATGACTTTCACATGAGGCAAATTGGGATGGTTTTGTCATTATAAAAACATCAGTTGAAATCTGGCAAACAAAGAGCCCAAAATAATTTACTAAACATAAGGCCAAGTTGCCAAGTTTTGCCTAAAATTACAGTTGTTCCTAAAATTATAACAACAGAAAGATACGTAGAATGGTTACTCGGTGTGAAGTGATTATTGGTTAGGCTGCCCTGTGACCGAGTCCAAAGCCTCTGAATGTGACTACCAACTTGATTCACTTAGAAATACCTCTGTTTTAGCATAGTTACCTTTCAGATTCTCTCTAAACCTCCTTAATATGACATTCAGGATACTGAATTAGTGACTGATTTCACCAAAAAAGAATCAGCTCATAGAAGGGACCCATCAGAGAATGCCTGAGGAGAATCATTCTCTACGTTTTAAAGAGAAGACAAACCCAGGCACATCGTCAGTGATTGATAGAATGGAATCTGGTTAATGCTCCTTTATTACTAGTTCTGTGTCTTTTCCATAATGTCATAGCTATGATATGAAGTGTTTTATTCTTTGTCATATACTTAGGACATAAGGAACATCTTATGGTATATATCATAAAATAAAACTCCTTATATATATTACAGAACCTTATATTACATATTATTACATATCTATGTAATTCACCATATACATGATATTAATTAGAAATTTCTGAACTTGAAAACTGTGTCTTCTGATTCTAGGGACCACCTCCATCATATAAAGACACTGTCTGTGTCATCGTTTCAGAATTATAACATTAAAAGATCATAATCAATTGCAGCACCAAGGCTTGTAACTATTGTCTTTGATACTTTCATCCTATTTTCTTGAGTAAATTTTCTCCAGCAGATGAGACTTCAACAGGATCTTCTCAAGTGCCTTCTCCTCCTAGAATCAAATTTAGTGCATTTCTAAGAAAAATTTCAGAGCTTATTGTCTTACATTATGCTTTTTTTTCTCTAATCACTGTCATTATAAAAATCAGGGTTGTGAGATTCAAGATTTTCCAAAATGTCAGTGTGTCCCACTTTTATTCTATTTTATTAGCTAAAGTTTTCACTCTAATTTATATCCTTGAAACACATGGTGCATGCATTGAGATTGCTTGTCATCTAATTAGAAAAAAATATCAAAGATTGTTTAAAGTATTGCCTTACTTATTACTGGGAATTGAGGGGTCAAATAAAACACAAGTGATAGAAACACTGTTTTACTTATTTGTCATTTGTCATTTTCAAATAAGGCAACAGCAAGGAGTCAAATGTTTATGACAGAAATAAGTCACATTAGTGCTGAATATGTTTTCTATAAATCTACCAGTAATCACATGTTTGGAATAGGTTGACCAATTTTTAAATGTCTTTGCTATTATAGAGTTAAATGAAGGTAAAGAGAAAACCAAAAGAGAAAGAGAAAGGCAAATTCTAATTATGATTATAATAGTCATAATTTACCACATGCCCAATATGCATTATTGAAGAGTTTGAATCAGAGAGTGACATGACTTGGTTTGCGTTTTTATGATATTACTGTGGATGGTAAGTGGAGAACAGATGGAAGAGTGGGGCCGGGGTGGCTCTAGATAAGCAGAGAGAAAAGTTAGGCAACTCTTGTAGTCTGGGGATAACGTAACTATACTTTCAATTACAATGCAGTAGTAGAAACTGACAGGAACACAGGAAGTTGAGATGTCTGGAGAATAAACTGTGGAAAAGAGAATCAAGGACAACTCAGGTCTTCAGCTGGAGCAACAAGGTAGACTGTGGTGCCGTTTATTAAAAGGGTGTGTCTAGCATATGGTGGAGGGAAAGAGATTTGGAAGAAAGATTACTATTTCGGCCATTTTACCTATGTAGGTTTAAAACATTGCTATATAAGTGGTTAATAGGCTGTCCTTTCATACACCATAATTTCTATTTTATCATCCACAATTTTCTCAATAAAAGGAATAGCCAGTTCGCCCTTTTTCTGCTGCATTGTGTTGAGAGCTGCTGTATCTGTGCCTCGTAATTCCTATCTCTTCTACATTTTCAGTCTCTCACTCCACCAGTTATTTTCCCGTAGACTGTTAGTAATGCCTTTGTGTCTCTTGTCTAATTAATTAATGCATCCCTCTATCCTGTGAATTCCTCAAGTTAATGTCCTCCCCTCCCCCACATAGCTAAGCTCCTCAAAAAAGCACATGAACTTGATCATTTTAACAGTTTCATTTGTATTTTATTCTACTGTGCACTGAGTGGGCGCTCCACTTCTACTTCCACTATGTTACTGAGACTGGTCTCACAAACTTCCCTAATAAACTCCTAATTGTGACACCCTATGGATTATGTTGGTAAGTCATATATATATATATATGTATGCTATATATATATGTATGCTATATATATATATATATATAGCAGATTGCTATTCCTAATGTTATTCTTCCTCCTCTAAACATTTTGCTTTGTGCAATATTAACATTATATTTATGAAACGTCAGTGACCAACAAATCTACATCTCTAATTCGTCCCTGTGTTCTAACCTTTGGGCCCACATATTGAACCGCATACTTGGAATCTCCACCTGGCTGCCACTATACACTCCAAACAAAACATAGCTAAACAGTGAACACTAACCACTTCTCACTCTTTGCTGCCAAATCTCTTTTCCTATTCCTATTGGTGAACAGCATCACCATCCACCCATTAACCCAAGACAGATGTTTGGGAATCTACTGCCTCTTCCACATCATCAAAATTTTATCATTGACTTTGACTTGTTAATACTACTTCTGGCCGGGTGTGGTGGCTCACGCCTGTAATCCCAACACATTGGAAGGCTGAGGCAGGTGGATCACCTGAGGCCGGGAGTTCGAGACCAGCCTGACCAACATGATGAAACCCCATCTCTAGTAAAAATACAAAAATTAGCCAGGCATGGTGGCATGTACCTGTAACCCCAGCTACTCTGGAGGCTGAGGCAGGAGAATTGCTTGAACCCGGGAGGTGGAGGTTGTAGTGAGCTGAGATTGTGCCATTGCACTCCAGCCTGGGTAACAGAGTGAAACTGTCAAAAAAAAGAAAAGAAAAGAAAACACACACACACACACACACACACACACACACACACACACACCCTACTACTTCCTTAACATATCCTGCTTCAAATCCTTTCCTCTCTATCCCCACCATTCAGGCTTTACTTCATGTCCCAATATCACCAGAAGGAATCACTTAACGCCTCTTATTGTGCATTCCCCATTCATCCTCTGCATTTCTACCAGAGGTCTCTTTCTAAAATGTACAGCTCTGTTGCTCTCCTGCTGAAAACCCCTTAAAAAATCTTCACTGCCTAAAGGAAAATGTTCATGAACTTTGGCATGGTTTTTAATGGTTTCCAAAATCTTACCCCTGCTTCACCACCTTACCTTCATTCTCATCTCTCACCGTGCCTTATTTACATGCCCTAGTAGTCACATGTACCAGACATGTGGCTTCATGCTCCTTTCATCCTCTCAAATGTTCCATGTCTAAAACATATCTCCATCCCTGCCTGTGCAAAAAAAAATCCCATTTCTGTCTATCCAGATTCTGTTGGAGCTTCCCCATATAAATGAACCCTTTCTTGATGGCACTGGTAGAAGAGGTTCTTCTTGATGATTTTACTCCTGTTGATACACAGTTCTTATATAGCAACTCAAATATTTTATAGAACTCATTGATTTTATGCCTCTAATGTCACTATATCGATCTTGCCTTGTTATCCCCACTAACATGATTGGTAGTTCAGTACATTACTGAGGATATTCTAGAATAAATACAGAATAATGAATTAATTAATGAATAAATGATGTATCCCAAAACCCTGCCAAAAAACACTAACACATCAAAACATTTTCAAAAAATTCTCCATGACTTTCTAATCCCATTTTAAAGCACAGCACACTGAAAATAACAATACTGTGAAAATAACATACACAGTCTGGTATGAAAAGAACAAAGTGTCAACATAGGACAAATCTATTAGGTCAACTATTGACAGACATAAGCCATTTCATGGACTTTGGCTAGAGCTAAACTTGAGAAAACAATTCACGTTAAACTTTGAACTTTAGAATTTAGGCAGAGGGAAAGCAACCAAAATAAGCTGCATAATCAGCTTAAATTCAATCAGCACTATTTCTAGATACAGCTTAAAGATCTGTGAGCTGTCTTGCATCTTATTACTAAAATTAACCATAGACAAAGCATGTGAATTGCTTATGATCTTCAGCAAATAGTGATTTTCAAAAACACTTGTAATCTTATTCATGTGGTTGAATCAAAACTACATTAACCCAGCAGTACAGATGGATATGATTTGCTCTGGAAACCGAGATTGTTTTATTACTTTACAGTTTTTACCTATAAAAATAAATTTACATGCTAGTGCATATGGTGAGCCTCAGACCTTAAAATATGCCTAGAAATAGCTGAATAAAAATGCCCTCACACTGCAGCTATGAAATTCAGGTTGGATGCTTTCACACTGTTTACTTTGATACCGCTATAGTAATACCTTTGTGTCTCTATTTTAATTTTATTTTTAAAAATACATAGCAGTAGGCCGGGCGCGGTGGCTCGCGTCTGTAATCCCACACTTTGGGAGGCCAAGGCGGGTGGATCACGAGGTCCGGAGACAGAGACCATCCTGGCTAACATGGTGAAACCCCGTCTCTACTAAAAATACCAAAAAAATTAGCCGGGCGTGGTGGTGGGCGCCTGTAGTCCCAGCTACTCAGGAGGCTGAAGCAGGAGAATGGCGTGAACCCGGGAGGCAGAGCTTGCAGTGAGCCGAGATCGTGCCACTGCACTCCAGCCTGGGCAACAGAGTGAGACACTGTCTCAAAAAATATATATATTATATATATATATATCATATTATATTATATTATATATATAATATATATACACACGCACACACACACACACACACAGCAGTATATAAACTCATCTTTCCTGTAAAAAATCTAAACAATACAAATGTATTTGAAGTAAATTTTCCTTCCCCACCTTTTCTTAGTTTTATTTTCCTCCACAGAGTTAAGTGTTTAGTGTATATCATTCAAGTTATATGACACATTCACATAATAGATCATTTTTAATATACATGTCATTTATAAAATGTATTGTTCTAAGTCTTGTATTTTCTCTTAATAGTAAGACTTAGAGACTTTGTTGATAGAAGTATAAACTGTCAAGAACAATTTTGAAATTCAACTTTTAACTAGGAATTCCACTTCTGCAAAAAATGGCATATACAGTGGTGACTATTATAGGGATGTTCAAAACAATGAAGCAGAGGGAGGAAATGAAATAACCATCCAACAATAGAGGAATGTTTTAATATATGGTATGATGATAAGTCTATGCTATGAATTATCATGCTGCTGGTTTAAAAGCATGAGGCAGATCTAAATATAGTGAATTTATGTACCTGTAAGTTATTTTGCAATGTTTCTCTGGAATTATTAATTCAGCCTTATTTCCAAGCAATATTCCTTACCATTTGACTCTCACACTCCTGTCAACCACCATCTTAGAGACATATTTTTCACAGAGACATAGGAAGGGACTAGTGGAAGATGGAAGATGGAGGATCCTGAAAGTTTGGTAAATGGCTGGGTCATATTTTGCCTTATACTAAATAACACAGAAGGAAAGAAAGACCTAGTAATAGAAAGACCTAGTAATAGGAATACCTGGGCCCTGTTAATCACATGCATACCTAAGCCAGTTTTTATTTGCAGAAAGTAAGAGCAAGGAACTGATTGAAAACTAAACTATACATAGTAGCTAAGATTGCTGCACATAGCTGCAAAATTTAGGCCCAGGTGCCAAGTTATTAAAAAAACGATTAATGAAATGAAAGCAGAAATACTAGATGTGAAATATGAGAATAAAAGGGAAAGAAATTATAAATATTCAAAACAGAGCTTAAGAAAAAAATAACTGAGAAATACTTTTAGACACGTGATATAAATATTTTTAAAATATTCATCTCCTCTCAGAGTAATAAAGAGAGGGCTAAATATTACACTTAAGGAGATCAAAGGAAGAGGAAACAGTTATTCTATAACTAAAGATAAATTCACAATTTTGTAAATAATAGCTTCAAATGTGGAACGTTTTAAAAAAGTGTCACTTAATCTACTTCATCTTCTCTCCTTTGAGATGAAAGAGAGAAAACTTACTTTGACACATTTTTTGTGAATTATTTTTCAAGGTCAGATTA
Organism: Symphalangus syndactylus; assembly: GCF_028878055.3. Lineage (NCBI taxonomy): Eukaryota > Metazoa > Chordata > Mammalia > Primates > Hylobatidae > Symphalangus > Symphalangus syndactylus. Next base: position 113,224,877 of record NC_072427.2, read on the forward strand.
AATAAACATATTCTAAGAAGATTGTTCACGTAAATTATCTCATTTAATTCTCTCAGCAGCCCACTGGGGTAGAAATTCATAGCTGCATTTTACTACTGGATAAATGGAGGCTCAGAAAGTGTAAGAAACTCAGCCAGCCGGAACACTTCAGAGCTGGAATTTGAATTCCCGTTTGTTCACTACAGCTTTAACACTCTTTCTATCTCATCACAGTTGCTTTTAAATCCTTATATAAGAACGCTACCAGAATGGAAATGAGTACCTTGCATTCAGTTTTAGTTAGCTTTTTCTGATTAACAGATACATTCACATTACATATTTTAGGGTAGTGTTTATAAAATGCATAATGACTGTCACTTAATAAACCTGATTATATAGAGAGTTATCAGATATATCACCCTCTTTTATGTGGTAGGGTGGATTACAAGGCTCTGAAATGAGTTCTTTACTGTTTTTTTTTGTTGTTTTGGGTGCTCTGTTTAAAGAGAAATTTTTTGCGATTAAATAGCAATCAGACATTTAAAAGACAAGCTGATCTCAGTACTGTATTTACGTAAGGCAGACAAAGATTGCATTTTCTATTTTGTGGTCTGGACACCTGGGGCACAAACTTCAGTAAGAGGGTCAACATCACTGAAATAATCCCTCATGTATCTGTCATATAAACAAGGCTTTAAATTCTGAAAACTCTATATAACAAAAAGAAATAAGTATTTCTCACATTACTATTATGAAGTGCCAGTGTTTCTGTTCTTAGTTGATTTGTTCTTGTAGCCACTTGTATAACTTTTTAAAAATCATTTTCCACTTAATAAAATGCTTTGCACTGGCAGAACGTAATTATGTTATGCACAAGCCACAGAGATAATTATAGTTCCTCCAGACATTCTTAATCTGTATTAGTGGAAACAAGTTACAGGGCGATGAGAACCTTACATATCATTATCCAATCTCAACAGCTGCTTAGTTAATCTTGCCATAATCAAATCTAAGTTATCATCCTATCATTTCTAACCTGCCATGTTCTTCTGAATTTCTGCTGATTTAAAGACATATCTATGCACTGTTGTAAGTCCTCAGATCTATTTAAGACTGCACTATGATTAATGTGTCTCACTAAGCCAAATGTCCTTTTTCTAACATAATTTAGGACTGCACTGTGTCCACATTTAGAATTCAACCTAACAAATAAGTGCTTGCTGAACTTCTCCTACATCCTTTGTATTAAAGGAAAAAGGGAGCCTTATGAGTATTAGAGAATCTGCTACATGTTCACAAGCAACCAAATCCTGCCATGGAGAAAATACATTCATTTACACTATGATATGTCCAATTTTCCATACCTCTTAATTGGCCTAACACTTAAAAGTAGCAATCAAATGTCAAGTTTTCAGCTCAATAATCTATCATCAACTAATTATCATCAATATAGGAAGCATTCCTTTTTAGAGCTGTATTAGATCCTTACTAATTGTAGTTTAGTACTTTGTCCTGTTTCGTTTTGCTTATTCCAAGTGCCAGGATTTCCACCATTTCCGATGGAACTTTCCTCTGTAATTGAACAAATTTCACTACTACGTTGTATTTCCTGTGATTGAGTTTATCCTCTTCCTGATGATTATTAAGCTGTGGACAATTACCTTAAATCTTCAGGACAAAAAATGAATTCTTCTTTGTTTTTAGCAATCTAGGAGACTCAACAATCATTTGTGAGTTTCCCAACATTAATAAGCTTGTTCTTATCTGTGAAGTGTCGCCATCATTGTAACCATTTCTCAATGATGCAATATTATTGTTTTTGACAAGCAAGGAAAAAGTTACAAAGGACTGGCTAAAATATTTAAGCCTTTCTATACACATCAAGAGACTCCAGGACTCCCTCTTTGGGGAACAAAAAGTGCAGGTAAATGAAAATCCTCCTTTTGTAAAAGAACTAGAAAATACATCCTACCAGGCCGGGTGCGGTGGCTCAGCCTGTAATTCCAGCACTTTGGGAGACCGAGGCAGGTGGATCACCTGAGGTTGGAAGTTTGAGACCAGCCTGACCAACATGGAAAAAACCTGTCTCTACTAAAAAAAAATACAAAATCAGTTGGGCGTAATGCCACATGGCTGTAATCCCAGCTACTTGGGAAGCTGAGGTAGGAGAATCACTTGAACTTGGGAGGTGGAGGTTGCGGTGAGCTGAGATCATGCCCTTGCGCTCCAGCCTGGGCAACAAGAGCAAAACTCCATTTCAAAAGACAGAAAGAAAATACATCCTACTACTTAGAGTGAAAAAAGGATAGGAAAACAAACCCAGCAGGTACTCATACATATACTCATCCTTATTAATATGTCTCACTGATGACTCACTAAATCCTTCAGGGTCTTCAAGACACCTGAAAAAGTTTCTTTATTCTTATTTTAATGTGTGCTTATAATTCTTAATCTGGAAATGTTTTATATTAATTGTAAGTATGTTAGCCCATTCAAATCATACCTATATGCAATTTGCCCTATTTTATGCATCAAACCCCTGTTACTAGCCAATAAACTCACTAAAAGAGTTACCCAGTTATTTATACATGCAGACTTAGATTCAGAGGTTGTTTAACTCCCCATATTCTATTTTTTTCACTGCCTTATTTAAATAAGTCAAGTATCCTAAATATTTAGTCCTTCTGTAGTACTGTCCTGCAGTGCAGAAGAAATGGTGATGAGGCATAGCAAAACAAAATAAAAATTTTCACTCCAAGCACATACTATTTAAAAATCAGTGGAAGTTTATCTTTATTTTTTAAAAACTCAAAAGTAATCTGTTGTGGTTTTATTCAAACTCAACAAGATTTAACAAGAGCACCTGATTCTTACACATTTTCAGCCTAAATTCTCAAATCACAGATTCTAGTACATGAGATAGATTTGAAGAAATGCCAAAATCAAAAACCAAGAGACTTGAAAAACATTAACAGATAGTTTTAAATAGAGTGGTGTGATGTAATAAGAATTGCAATGTAGAAAAATAATCCTTTCGCAGCAACCAATTACAGGGTAAAAGTTATATTCCTTCTTTTTTTTTTATCTCGGTCATTGCCCTAATATTTTACCTTATCGAAATGCAGGAATTGTATCATTCTCCCAGGTGGTAAAAGCAGAGACCGATAGGCTGAGGACCAGGCCTCCTTCACAGACTCATGAGTGATCAGAAAGTCACAACAATAGGCCATGGGATTTATGTCAGTGGAGTTAAGCCATGATGGTATAAAAATACTGGAGTGACCTCAGAAGGGAAATGATTTTATACACTGTTTGTGTATGTAAAACATGTAATAATTTGGCCCTTAACTCTGTGAAGTGGATAGAATGGTTATTATGGATAAAAACTAAAAAACTCAGACAAGTTTCATGGCCAATAAGGAGGGAAACTAAGCTAAAACCCACATCTTCTGGTAATTTATCAGTCCTTTTTCCTCTTGCTTAATCAGAATTTTCTTCACTCTCTCAATATAATAAAAGTAATAAAAGTAAATTTCAAACACGTTTAATATGTCTTTTTCTTCTCTTTTAAATATTTTTGGAATGTATCCATTATTGAAAAGAAACCCACACCTTACATCAAAGTGTTTAAAGAGCACGTAAATACTACTACCCATTATAACAGGAAACCACATGATTAGATAAAATTTTTATTATAATTAATGCACTTTCACTTGAATTCTGCTACTACACTATATTTCCAATTGCCATTCTAAGCTTAACAATTATACATAGCATATAATATGTTTGATGGGAGTAAGACAATTTTTCTGAAAGTTGGAATAATTTAAATTATCAATCTAAAAGTTACATGTTAATTATAACTCCATGGTTGTCATCTAAACTTTGTTACCCCTTCTCTGAGGGAGTTGAGGAGGATCTTTCATTTTGACCTTGACAAGAGTTAGGCTGTCTTCTTGGAGGACTAACAGTTTCAGTTGCCAGTGAAAAACATTCTTAGGTCAAATACCTGAAAACGAGACTTCACATATTCTACATCAACACTATTTGATGTTTTACATTGTGGTAAATTGTTGCTACGTCTAATGGGAATATAAGAGGATATTTTACTCCTCAAACGCTTAAATACTTCCCCTGCATCATAAAAACTAGAAAAGAATGGCCCTCAAAACCCTATCTCAAGAGTGCCCTTTATGTTGTGAATACAGTATTCTTGATTATGCAGATGAGACTTACACGTGCCATTGAAGAACTACGCCAATATTACCTTTTCCTTCACTGAAGTCTAGCAGAATCAAAAGACTCATAATGCCTTCAAACTCTCTGAAATGTTACCTTTCTGTATAATTTCAAAAATATCTATACCCTGACCATAAGTCTACAAGAGAATGTAGAATGAAGATTAGAGCCATATAATTTCGGTTAAGGAAAAACAAAGATAAAAAAGACTTTTTAATGAGTTTTTAAAAAGGTGGGGGTATGATCTATCCTATATAATTTATTATTCAGTTTTGCTTTTCAAAATGTGGTAATTTGTGGCTATAACAGAAGATATTTTTACTGTGTTTCTCTTCAAGTTCAAGGCTTTCAGAGACGTCATAGTCAAACCCAGAAAAAATTCTTGCCTTAGCAGGTTTTAACAGACCCTTAGTTAATGAGATCAACTGTTAGCTGTTAGTGCCCTTTGGAACTCATCAAATAATTCCCAAGGATTAACAATTGAGAACACTCTGTCAGTGAAACACAAAATCTCTGGATTACTCACCAACACAATCTGCCTTTTCAAATCGACTTTCTCAAATGTTTTGCCTGTTCTCTCGTTTCCATTCCCACTGCATTAGTTCAAGCTGCTCTGCACTACTCCCATTCCTAATTTCTTTCCATTCTACTTGTTCTGAACACTGCTTTCTTTCTCAAGCATTTGCTGCAGATCTTGAAGTGACTCCTGAACTATAAATAGGGTGCTTAAGGCCTGTCATGTGATAGTCCACAAATATCTTTCAGCATCTTTATCTCTGCCCCTATCATAGAATCTCATCTCTGGCTATTTTATAGTTTCCTGTTGTCATGTCACTTTTCATGCTGTAGCCTCTATCTCTGCTGATGACAAGTCCCTGCCTACGCTTCAAGCTCTGCTCCAATACTGCCCCTTGCAAAAAGTTTTTCCTTGTGAGAGAGTCTTTATCCCTCTACTGTATAAGCTAATAAATCCGGCCTTGCGTTAACATTGATTTATGGAAAGTTCTGTTCCATAACTTCTAAGAATGTAGAGGGTAGAAAATGTGTATTGGTTGTAGATGTGCTCTCCACAGTGCCTGGCTCAGAGTTTGTACATACAACCAAAGTTATCCTACGTGTGTTATCTGGCTCTTATGAGGGACACAGAGAGATGATATTGCCCAGTTTCACCTGAGCAAGGTATGGCCATGTGGCTGAGCACTGAAGAGTGGAGTATATATGGGTCGGCTCCAGGTCCAGACCATAAAATTTTCCCATGTGTGAACTAATACTTCAATAGCAGCTGTGGAAGTTGCTATTGGTGGAGCTACAAGATGGAAAGAACTTCAGTCTTTGAATCAGGGAGTAAAAAACTGTCCAAGGCATACTGCATGGATTGTAATGTGAACAAGCTCTGAACCTCTAAGAAGCTAGGGTTTTATCTATCACATCAGCTGATATATCCTTACAACACAGCAAGTCTGCTGATTGGTCAGCCAATTATTACAATGGAGACTATAATAAATAATGTTATTAATGTAGACATATGTATATATGTATATATTTATATAGTTAAAGTTTTCTTTACCTGTGTGCCCATCAAGCATCATTTTATTGCTATTGCTTTTTGTGTATAAGCTGTCCCATCAATAATTTTGAATTTAATATATTTTTAAATGAATGGAGAATTTAGTCACTAGAGAAAAAAATTTCAGTACGGACATCTGAATTTTTATAATTTGTGCAGTCTTTTACATTTGTATTGCCCATACTTTATTCAGTGGAAATATTTCTTAGAAACTTACTTTTACCAAGACTTGCCAAAGCAAAAGCTCAGTTTTCAAAGAAATAACAGCTTTCTTTCTTTATATATACATTTTTAAAAATCAGTTTACCTAATTTTTAGTTAAGTAAAATCACATAAACAACTGCCATAAATAATGTTTGAGAACAAGCATGATTAAAGCTATTATATGTTTGTGATATTGAAATTCTTTATATTTAGCTTAAGCCTTGTACTTATTAATGCATTTCTCTTCTCCCCTGTTTCTACGCTCAGGGTCTCCAGGCACATACAATCCTACCACACTGTTGCATTTGAGATAAATGAATACATTAAGAAATGGAGCTGGTACAATACGTATCTAATTGAATTGTGAAAGGTAGTTTACCAGAAGATACTAGCATGTCTTACTTGTGTTGTGATGGCTGTGTGAGTTACTGGTCCAGAGAGAATATTATACAACCTTATTGCACTTTAAAGAACATTTGTTTTCTTAACTTTTTTTTAATCACATATGAAAACCAGTATGATCTGCAGATTTGAGATATGCTCTTAAAATACACATCTCCAGGTTTGACTTCTCTCCTCATTGTTTGCAACTGCTGAAAGGACTTGCCTCTCAGCTTTCTTATCACCCCTCACAAACTTTTTATTTCCCAAACTAAGCTCCTCTAGTCTCTCTACCATTAGCTCCTTTCCTGAATTTCCTGTTTCTCAGAGTTTATATGTCCGTTCTAGCCATTCTTAGCAGAAGACCAATATATTTGATATTTGGAAATTTTCTTTTCATATCTATCTTTGCCTTTTCATCCCCCAAACAATCTCACTTCTAAGTCAAACTCCACCACAAGTTGCCCTATGTCAGAGGAACACACCCTCTGCACCTGTGCTCCAACTATGGATGTTATCCATCAGTTTCTGTATCTATAGCAGGCCCTCTTCACTTTTCCAAACTAACTCTTCATCCTCCAGACTGTTTTACGTCTCCCCTGGAAACAATAAGTTGATGAGCCACTGGCCCAGTAGCCTTTGCCCTTGAACTGGGTGAGACTGAAACTGTCAGCTGAAGCTTTTAGCAGGGGATTCAGAAGCAGGAGCAGTCAAACATCTCTGCCAAGTTATCATGTTCCTTTCCCTCAGAATGCACTTTTAAAAGGCGAGTCTCCCTATTGTATCCATCTCTTTTGGGTTCCTAGAATTTATTTTATTTTATTTTATTTCATTTTTTGAGACAGAGTCTTAGTCTGTCACCCAGGCTGGAGTGCAGTGGCGTGATCTCGGCTCACTGCAACCTCCGCCTCCTGGGTTCAAGTTATTCTCCTGACTCAGCCTCCCGAGAGCTGGGATTACAGGCATTCGCCAACACGCGTGGCTAATTTTTGTATTTTTAGTAGAGACGGGGTTTCACCATGTTGGCCAGGCTGGTCTCGAGCTCTGACTTCAAATGATCTGCCTGTCTCGGCCTCCCAAAGTGCTGGGATTACAGGCATGAGCCACCATACCTGGCCTTGACTTCCCAGAATTTCTGTGTCCATTGTCTTATAGAACAGAAGAATTTACCCTTATGTGTTTGAGAATTATATTTTCCTAAAGTTTTTGTTAAGAGAACTTTTACCAATTTGGCAAAAATGTCTGTGAACTAGAAGGTCCCCAGTCCATACTTTATACATAACAGGGGACATAACTGTTCCCTACAATCCTGTCCCTTAGAACTAAATCTTACTTCTGCTTTCTCCTGGTTTTATTCTGGGATGACTTGGCTGGAATGACTTTACCTTGACTGGCATGGCCATCTCGTCTTTCCTCCAGTGCTGAACCCAGCCTTTTGCTGCTGCTTAGATTTAACAATTTCTCCATTTGGACATTGTTACTCTTCTGGGATTTGCTACCTCTGTATGGAATTGGTTCTTCAGACCTTCTCACTGACCACTAAATCCATTTGGCTAAACTTTTAAACTACTAGCCATATATTCCAATCTTTCCCATCACTCAAAGTCAAACAAGTGTTTTGCTCTTACATTATTTGCTCTCACATACATTGTTTATTATCAGTCAATCCAGAATGTTCTTGCCTTGCTTTGTACATCTCTAACATTCATCCGGTAATCTTTCATCCTCTGAATAAACCTATTTATATTCTGCCTTTTTCTATAAAGGGTTAAGGAAGCTCTCTTAGTTAACCCTCCCTACGGCCACTCAGCTACATGTGAATAGGAATTATATCTCAGATAATTGACTCTAGATCCCAAAGCACCTTCCATAGTGGCTGTAAAGTGATTAGACATGTAAAAAGTTCTGGATTGCTGATAGGCAACACGTAACATTGTCCCTCTTAAAACAAATTTAAACACAGACTAATCCCAAAGAAGTTCATCTAGATTGTCACTATTTGAAAAAATTAAAAATAAATGAGACATAGTGTCATGAAAAGCAATAGTCACATGTTCTTCAAAACGAATTGGACTAAAAATATACAACCATCTTCGTTATCTGTGAGCCCCTATAACTAGGAAGTACCAGGGAAAGATTGGAAGCTCCAAAATTAATGATGAATACAAAACTTTCCCTATGTTAAAAAACTGAATTCCCTGGCTTCAAAGATATTAAAGAAAGTCAGCCCACTCAAATTTTCCTAAAAAAGATTAATATTACTTTGAAATTACATGATGCATTAATAATTAATCTTTAAAACAAGAATTCCAATGAATACACACTCTGATTCCTCCTTTTTAATGGTGCATTCTGGAATTTTCAAACCATACAATTCATTTTGTCATGATTTAACTTAAAGTATATCAGTGACTTATGCAGATGAAATATGGAATATAGCATTCCATAAAGTATGATATGTATATATCTCTCTATGTACATATATCTGTCACTATTAGTCTTTGCATGTGTCTGTGTGTGTGTATGTGTATAGTATCAATGTCCCTTTTCTACACATCTGTTTATAACTAGTCATTTCTAATCACCCAACACATAATTAAATTTATTTGCGAAAGACATAACAGTGATTAAAAAGTTAATAACATTTAGTAAACATCGATAATTTCTTCTACCCACAGAAGTAAATAATTCTAAATGTTGATTAAAGGGCTCTAAATCTAGATGATTTGGGCCATATTCCTGTTATATTTGTCCCTATGTAATCTCTAGTGTGTGAATATGTAAATAATATTGATTGCAAACAGCTTGCTAAATTGTTTTGTGATATCCTTCAAGAATATATGAAATCTAATCTTGCTAATTTAAATCTGACTGACAAGAAAATATTGATTGGGAAGATGAGAACAATAAGAAAGTCATTTAAATGTTGCTATAAGATATCAAAACTTAACATAGAAGAGACTGATGTCAAAGAATACCATATTGAGCTTCAAGATTTAAAATGTTTACCTCTTCTTTGTTGAGACAGATATTTTACAGAGAGTGGAGTGAAATTTCTGCTGAGGAAAGGAACTGTGTCAGCAATGGGGAACAGTGTAAGAGAACTTTAAAGCACCAAGAAGTGGCAATACAAATAGGGTAATGAAAGATAGATTTTGCTAAGAGCTGAAGGCAAACAGGACTTTCACTCCGAAGTAACAAATTATGAGACGTGAATGCAGAAATCAGCTACACTTTGTAGAAAGAAAGGTAAGAGAAGTCAAATAAGACAAGTTAATGCAACTGAAAAAAAGAGCAGGAGAAAATATTAAAGACATGTTCATGTCCTTGGAGGAAAGACAAACTAATAAATAATAAATAACAGTTTTATTAGCTATTTAACAAATTACTAATAAAAAATAAATACTAGAGAAAATGGGCTTGCTTAGAAACAAGTAAACAACAATAGCAACGCCTCAAAAGGTCTATATTAGATATTTTTGGAGTAATCCAAGAACCAGCACATAAACAGAAATGATTAATACTTTATATAAAATGATAAAAACTAAAAAGCTTAAAATCATAGAAAATGTCATGATATCAAGGTATTACCTTCAAAAGGCAAAAATCCTTATAGCTCTGGCCATAGTTTCTTTATATCTGAAGTCATTTCTAATACAAAGATGGAAGTAGAAATAGGTATATGCAAATATCCAGACATAAAGGATGAAAAAAAATTGAAACCAAGTTATCAAGAAAAATATACTATGCCAAGAAGGCTGGTTGCTCTATGATGTAGTATCTATGCAGGAATGGAGTATAAAAGATCATGCATATGATGTTAAATGAACAAATCAATAAATAGCTTTTAAACATTATTTAATTTTTTTCAGGAATACATGTTTCCCTAGTTATTGCATGAAATAAAAGCAATAAATCCACTAGGAACCGGTTGATATTAAGAAAAAAAAAATGCAGAATATAATAGAGATTCACTGAGGGTTTTAATTTCCTAATATTTTTTATGACTTACCTACCTAACTTTATAACTGTGACCATGAATTTACAGCTCTACACAGCAATCCCCACACAACAAAATCAAGAGAGTCAACTAAATTAAAAATTTAGAATTTTAAATATTAAAAAGAGAAAAGTCTGTCATGAAAAATATAATCTGGAACACATTTTTAGTCTCTTTACAAATTCAGGCATCATCTAGAACTGCAGCATGTGGTTCCAGTCAGTTCTCTTCTGCCATATATATATATATATATATATGTATATATACTGTATATATATATATATACTGAATACATATATATACTGAATATATATATGTGTGTATATATATATATACTGTATATATATATATACTGAATACATATATATACTGAATATATATATATGTATATATATATATATATATATTCTGCCATATATATATATATATATATATTTTTTTTTTTTTTTTTTTGAAACAGAGTCTTTCTCTGTTGCCCAGGCTGGATGGAGTACAGTGGCACATTCTCAGCTGACTGCAACAGCACCACCTCCACTCACTGCAATCCAGTTCAAGTGATTCTCCTGCCTCAACCTCCCCAGTAGCTAGGATTACAGGCACGCACCACCAGGCCCAGCTAATTTTTGTATTTTTAGTAGAGATGGGGTTTCACCATGTCTGCCAGGCTGGTCTCAAACTCTTGAGCTCAAGTGATCCACCCACCTCGGCTTCTCAAAATGCTGGGATTACAGTCATGAGCCACATGCCCGCCTCCCAGTCAGTTCTCTTCTGAAAGACTATTTCTTTTGCTATGTAGAGTAGACATTACATTCCTCACCTAAACCTCTCTCATTGCCACCTCCTCTTTACCTAGTATAGGTACCCTTCCAGTGCACACAGCTAGAGAAGCCCTAGCACAGGTTCAATCTCATGACACACCTCCCCTACTAGACTTGGACTTCTCAATTTCCTGGAGGTTTTCCCTAACAACTCTATGCCTTTATGAGTCATATCAAGAACCGGAACCAGTTCACACAACCCTCACTCTCAGTAGCTTTGCTAACTTCTTATTTACCCATCATTCCCTCCTTCCTGTCAGCACAAGTATCTCAACAATCTCATTTCTGCATGCATTTGTTCTTTAAGCTGTAATCACGGCCCCCAAACTCATTAAAAAGATAACACTCCTTGGACTTTGACTCTGAATCTCCTTCCAATAAGCTACGCTCCCTGCCCTATTTCAACTACTATTCTAAGCTTGCAACTCAACTGCAAAATCTCGGCCAAGGAGGGAGATCTCAATTTTGTATCCTTTAAAGAACTTTTTGCAGTTTTTAACCTAATAGCCCTTCTCTAACTATTCTATCTGAAAACAGCCCCTCTATTCTTTAACTTTATTTTTTTCTTAATACTTATTACTTCTTAATATATTCACATATTTATTTGGTAATTTGGTTAATACCTATCTCTCCTTTCTAAAATGCATACCACTTGGTAGTAGATTTTCTTAAAAAAAAAAAGTCTATATTCCTATCACATAGAATAATCAACCAAGTACAGCAATCACTTGATAAATACTTGTTTAATGAGTATATAAACTTATTTAATCACTCAATAGTTTTTGAAACTTAAAAGGTTGGTGTGACAACTGCTTGTTATTCACCTAAAATTCATTCTCCCTCTTCTTAAAGACGTGACTTTCCAGCTAGAAACTACATTTCCCAACTTTTCTCATATGCAGTTGTGACTGTGTAACTATAATTAAATGAGTAGAATAGAAATACTGTGTATAATTTCTAGGCTGTCTTCAAGTTAAAGACAGGCTGTGGTCTCCGAAACTTGGCTCTTTTTCTCTTCATGTGTGAACTCAGTGATGTCTGCAACCTAAAAGGCAACATATTATAGGATGAGAGAGCAACAAGGTGAAAGAAACCTGGGCTCCTGAATTACCTCGAGGAGCAGAACGGCCCCATTAGCACAGAAAAGCTGGCTTGTACCATGAGGGAATTTAACTGTTTTATGTAAAGGACTTAATTTGGAATCTTTTTCTTCTTTCACGCACTTGGCTTCCATGATTCTCTCTGTTATTTCTCTGAACTTAAATATTTTCTTAAAGGTTCTTTTCACAAAGGTTCTTTTCTTAAGGGTATTTTTCTGTTCAACCACCGTTCTTAATTTAATCTAGCGATTTATCAGTGTTTCAATCAACGAAATGTTTGAGAATTTAATAAAGGATCTGTACATATATTCTTCTTTATACTAGTGCGTATACAGCAGATAAACGCTGGTCATTTTTAATAACCCTGAAGCCTATCTTCGAATCCTCTAAGTAACTACAGTAACAGGATTAAAAAAATCCTTGAGAAATGGCACATATTATCATGGTTTAACTACCACTCATGTTCCAGGATATTTTCCTATCTAAATAAAGAAAATATACAACCATTTGCCAACCTTATTAAACCCTTTAGATTTGTCTCTAGTGCCCTTAGGATAGTCCAAACTAGACCTTTCAAGAGGGAGCCAGTATTTATCTCCAAATCTTCTTCTCAGCCATTTGCCACTCCCAGCACTTGGTGCTCCATACAATTTAAACTTTTTGCAGTTTCTCAAGCTCACCAGACTCTCAATTTTATAATATTTCATATCTCTTTCCTCTGCCTGGAACACTGCTTACTCTCACTTACATATCTCTCTACTCTTTCAACAAACCTCCATCTGAAATCCACACACCCTGTCCACACGCTACACCTCCAATACCTTTTTATTAACACACTTTATCCAGCATATCTTCATTGCTGTTTAACTCTCAGCCTTTGCCTCCCACAAAATCAAGGACTATCTGCCTTGTTCACTTTTACATCCCTCATACCTCTCACAGTGTTTGATATGTACTAGGTTCTTAATATATATTTTCTTCAATTATAAATTTGCTACACTTTTCTCAGCTATAGAAAGCTTAATGTTTAAGATGCTGGAGACCAGGCACGGTGGCTCATGACTGTAATCCCAGCACTTTAGGAGGCAGAGGCGGACAGATCATCTGAGGTCAGGAGTTCAAGACCAGCCTGACTAACATGGTGAAACCCTGTCTCTACTAAAAATACAAAAAAATTAGCCAGGCATGGTGGTCCGTGCCTGTAATGCCACTACTCAGGAGGCTGAAGCAGGAGAATTGCTTGAACCTGGCAGGCGGAGGTTGCAGTCAGCTGAGATTGTGCCATTGCACTCCAGTTTGGGTGACAGAGAGAGACACTCTCTCAAGAGAAAAAAATAAAGGAAAGATGTACTCACGCTTGTAATCCCAGCACTTTGGGAGGCCGAGGCGGGCGGATCACGAGGTCAGGAGATCGAGACCACAGTTAAACCCCGTCTCTACTAAAAATACAAAAAAATTAGCCGGGCGTGGTGGCGGGCGCCTGTAGTCCCAGCTACTCGGAGGGTCTGAGGCAGGAGAATGGCGTGAACCCGGGAGGCGGAGCTTGCAGTGAGCCGAGATTGCGCCACTGCACTCCAGCCTGGGCGACAGAGAGAGACTCTGTCTCAAAAAAAAAAAAAAAAAAAATTCTGGTGGTGAAGTAAACTGTATCTCCTTGATGCATGATTCTCAACTGTTCTGAAGAATATTCTCTCAGTTGGAAAGAAATATCTCCCGTCTGAATTCCCATAGTGTTTTATGACTCTCTCAACATGGTATGATAGACTAATCTTTCAGTGGATAGGCTGTGTATTGTGTTCATATTTTCATCCCTAATAGAATGAAGCACAGTTCCTTACATATCTTGAAATATCTCCACAGTACATTGCATGACAAAAGCAGGGTTTAAAACACTGTATGTAATTGAAGGAGGTGTAAATTGTATGCTTTTATTTGATTTATAGTCAAAGAGAACTCTCACAAGGGGCCAGTGGGAGTGGAGTGGATGGGAAACAAGGATGGTGGGGAGACTTTTCACTCTATATGTTTGTCTGCTTTTGTGATTTCAAAATGAATATGTTTATCTTAAAAATGATTAAAATTTCTCACACCTTCTTTATAAGAAAAACATAACAAAAGTTTAAAATCAAGGGATAGCCTGGGAGACATTATTTGAAACATGTAAGACAAAGTATCAACACTCAGAATGTATATAGCAAATGCCAAAAAGTTAATAAAAAAAGATAAACAACCTAATAAAAATTGTCAAAGTTATAAGGAAGCACTTCACTGAAGAGAACACTTGAATAAATAAAGATATATTTATAATAAAAATGATGAATGTATTGCATTCTGTATATAAGGTCTCCATTGCTCACTCCATTTCAGAGATTTACTAGATATCTTTCTGTTTTCATTTAGAATCAAAAATATGAAAATTTTAAAAACCTTAAGATATCATTTACCCAACAAATAAAAGTTAAAACATTGGACAATATTAAGAATTGGAAAGGACTGAGGCAAACGGGTACGCTAGCAACTGCTGATGGAAGTAGAAATTTGTCCAGTACCCTTGGAGAGAAATTTCAGTATTTTAGACAGTGATTGGAAAAGTAGTAAAATTGAGACCACATATATCTCACAACATATAAATTCCACTTTGGGTATTATCCTAAGAAAAATTTGATACATGTTCACAAGGGTGCATATACAATTGTGTTCTTTGCAACGTTGTTTGAAATAGCAAACACATAGAAACAACTTAAATGCCTCTGAAATGTGCAATGCAGATGTTTTTGGTGTTCTCGTATACCCTTGGCACTGACATTTTCCTTACACATTGAGGATGTTTTACCGCAAGCACCTGCCACTCTCTGCCTGAGGGTGTTCTCTAGCCAAGAACATGCTAGGGCTGCCTTGAGATGGGCTGGGATTCTAGAATTCATGGTCACAGGAGTAACCTTCAACTAATGACAGAAAGGAGTTTCAGATACACACCCCAGCTTCCTTGTCCTCAAGTGATACAACTCTGAAGTGGTCCACCATTAATCATATGGTAAGAAATGTGTAGCTCTGATTAAAAAAAAGATTAAAAATAGAAATGGTTAGAAATCAATTATTTCAAAAGCCTTAAATGTGTAGAGACAGAAAGAGAGAAGACAAAGTTCGTATCTTGTTTCTGTTTTGTGCAACCAGGTGGATGATGGATTGAAATGGTAAAAGATTCTGGCAAAAAGATGATTATTTGAATTCAGATGTCTTGAGGATGAAGTGCCTGTGGCTAATTGAATATACTGGCTTAAAGTTTGAGAGCAAGAAACAGGCTAGAGATGGGCTTATATTGGTATTTGAAGTCATGGTGATGGATGAGATGAACAAAGGAGAAAGAAAAGTAAGAGAGGGCAACCCAGGAAAAAGCGGTGAAGCTCATGAGTATTTAAAGAATGAGCAGAAGATGTGCCTTCAAATGGAAATGAAAGAAATAAGCTAATCTGATGGAAGGAAACCCAGTGGCAAGAAAGAAAAATAAAATGCTTATTTCATAAATGTCCCACTTGAGGACATATTGACAATAACTTCTGTTATGGTTTAAATATGTCCCCCAAAGTTGATACGTTGGAAACTAAATTGCCATTGAATCAGTGTTAAGAGTTGGGGCTTAGTAAGAAGTGATTGGGTCATGAGGGTGGAGTCCTCCACAAATGGATTGTTATTGCTGGGCTGGGTTAGTTATTGGAAGAACGGGTTGTTGTAAAAGGGAATCCTTGGGCAGTAAGGCCACACTTTGGGCAGTATGGCAAAACCACTGGCTTTCCTTCCACCAGGTTAGCTTCTTCCTTTCATTTCCATTTGTAGGAGCATCTTCTGCTTATTCTTTAAATATTCTCTGTTGGTTGGAATGTAAATTAGTTCAAGCTCTGTGGAAGACAGTGTGGTGAATCCTCAAAGATCTAGAACCAGAAATACCATTTGACCCAGCAATCCCAGTACTGGGTATATACCCAAAGGAATATAAATCATTCTATTGCAAAGACACATGCATGCGTATGTACATTGCAGCACTATTCACAATAGCAAAGACGTGGAATCAACCCAAATGCCCATCAATGATAGACTGGATAAAGAAAATGGGGTACATATACACCATGGAATACTATGCAGCCATAAAAAGGAATGAGATCATGTCCTTTGCAGAGGCTGGAAGCCATTATCCTCAGCAAACTAAGGCAGGAACAGAAAACCAAACACCACATTTTCTCACTTACAAATGGGAGCTGAACATTGAGAACACATGGACACAGGGAAGGGAACAACACACACTGGGGCCTGTTGGGGGATGGGGTGTGGGGAGAGAGAGCATTAGGCAAAATAGCTAATGAATGTTAGCCTTAATACCTAGGTTATGGGTCGATAGGTGCAGCAAACCACCATGGTACACATTTACCTATGTAAAAAACCTACATTTCCTGCATATGTATCCCAGAACTTCAAATAGAAAAAAGTTTTTTAAAAAAGGGACTCAACCCCTCAGGCTCTCTGCTCTCATCTGTCTTACATTCTTGCTTCCACCAATGCCATTCCCTTGGAATTCCCAGCCTCCAGAACCACAAGCCATATATAAATATCTATTGTTTATAATTTATCCCAGCCTGTGGTATCATGTTATAGCAACAGAAAATGGACTAAGACTGATTCTTAGAAACTTGTTTCTATTTTCAAATTCTAAGACAAATTCCAAGTTGCTACTACTGCTTCTTCATCTTCATCCCCATCTTTCTTATTTTTAAAACTTTTTGTTTTCAGAATTTCATTTCCCACTCAACTAAACCTACCCTTTGCTGATGCTGTAAATTTGAATGCTAGACCATCAAAATATATGTTTTTAAAAGGGACAATATTACAAAGTAGCTACAAAGCAACAAAACAAGACTATCTGAAACACTTACAAAAGATCGCCACCCCCCTCCCCATTTTCACTATTACAGAAACCCAACCTGTGTGATATATATATATTACTATTCATCAAGCCACAAGCATGTTCTCATGCCACTTGTCTCTTCTTTTCCATCTGTCTTAAGTGACATGGATTTAGAGAACCATACCTAAAGGGTCATTCTGAAGAATGCTTTTCATTTTATTAAGATTCTCTGAATTAGGTGAATAGTGTAGGTGGATAGTGTAACAGAGCTTTGATCCACCTGTGGAAACTCATGCAGTCGGCAGTCATCTTTAGAAATGTGCTTTAGATATCAAAAATGATAGTGTTACTTTCACTCAGAATACAAGGAGCAAGTCTATTTGATACTCCAATTACCATTTGTTAATTACATAATCAGTAACATCTAGTTTTGTTTTTGTTTTAATTGCTTTTTCTCCACCTCCAGAATTTGCACACACAGAATGTTTAAGCACAGGCCTAACTACTTTCCACATCTTTTCACATTCAATGCTTACAACAGTCATATGAAGTAGGCATTACTATCAATATTTGCAAGGGAAAAGGAGGTTTATAATAGATTAAAGACTTTGCTTATGGTAACACATAGTTCATAAGTGAGTCAGAATTTGAAACCAAGTTTTCTGATTCCAAAGCCCATGGTTTTGAAAACTCTTGTCAAGATGGCATTGCAAGAATACGGTTTGAGCCCGGTGCCTTTGCTTCCAACATGTAACAATAATAGATAAGTTTTAAAAGAGGTGATAAAACAGAAAAGCAATAGTCAAAAACAGGATAATCACACCAGAAGTAAACTATAAACACAAAGTGAGGTAAACTGCACCAGATGGTGTCTGGAATGAGAAGCAAGCAAATCGTTGTATCTGCAAAGTAACTGGATGCCACATGTGCCCCACAGGGAGTAATAATCAGTGCCAAGCTTACTGATTAAAACCTGAAGGTAAGACAAGAGGCAGCTGATCAACTGACTAACACCTCCCTTTCCCTGGAGCCACAGCTTGCATAGAGCTGCTTTCTTGGGAAGGCCAAAGCAAGCAGCCATAATCTCACAGTCACATCCTGGGACAGACTGCTCTTTGATTTAGTGACTAGGTTTTTGACATCCCCATTAGCAGAGATTATAGACTGGGAAACAAGAGGATACAGAGCCAACACTAAGACAATAGGACTGGTGCAGAAGGGCTAGCAATGAGAGAGACAGAGAGAGAGAATTTTTAAATCCTTCTCATTCCAGTTAAGCCTAAAAACCAAAATTCTAAGCCATGAGAGAACGATATAAAAAGGCACCAGCAAAATTTTAAAAACAATATTCAGTGAAGTTATTCCAGAAGACATGAAAATAATAGAGCAGTTTCAGAATGACTTCAAAATAAGCATGCTAGGATTTTGGAAGAGACAAGAAATAACATCAATACAATGTGTAGCAAAGTAAGTAGAAATAAAACATTTGAAGTGGCGATGAGAATCAATTAAAATTTCCAGAAAAGAAAAATATTGTCTTAAAAATAAATTCTGGAGTGGACATAGTCAAAAAAAGAATTAGTAAATGGGAAGATGTCTCAGCAATTCACCAAAAGTGCAGCACAGATAGATATATAAAATAGTGTGAAAGAGAATTTAAGAAATATGTATGATATATTATGAAACTTTAACATATATCTACTATGGAGTTCCAGAAAAAGAGATTAGAGCTAATGTTAAAAGAAGCAGTGCTGGGCATTGTGGCTCACGTCTGTAATCCCAGCACTTTGAGAGGCCAAGGCAGGTGGATCACAAGGTCAGGAGATCAAGACCATCCTGGCTAACATGGTTAAACCCCGTCTCTACTAAAAATAATAATAAAAAAAATTAACAGGGCATGGTGGCGGGTGCCTGTAGTTGCAGCTACTTGGGAGGCTGAAGCAGAAGAATCACTTGAACCCGGGAGGTGGAGTTTGCAGTGAGCCGAGATCCTGCCACTGCACTCCAGCCTTGGCAACAGAGCGAGACTGTCAAAAAAAAAAAAAAAAAAGCAATATTTGTGCTTTTGTGGGAGCAAAATTATGGAAATAATTTCAGGAAGATCAAAGTGTCTAGAAAGATGAACAAACTCTATGCTGTCTCCCCAGTAAGAAGAAGAATAAAACTATACTGCTACTCTCTAGGAAAGTCTTTAAGGACCCATAATTTGTCTGGGATGATAGCATCTAGTCCTATAGATTATTTTCTATATTTTGATGGAATAAATTACCTTTAACATAAATTGGTCAATCCATTTGAAAGAATACAGCTGATATAATATGTATTCTTAAAGAGAAGGCACGATTTTACTGATCAGATGTCAACTGCTACAAGGGTACAGAAGAGCCTGAAATTTAGTGACCAAGAGAATTGAAGAAGTAAATCAAAGAGTGTCATAACCCTGGGACATGTCCAGGCTACTCTCTCATCCCTATGTGAGCTCATAAGTGCACACACACACACACACACACACCACCAACCTGGTCTATAGGCAAAGGACAAGTAATCATCAATATGGTAATAAATACATAAGAAAAGCAACAAACCCACTAGTGATATATTCTGTAACAAGTGCTTGGTGTTACGCTTCACACCATCGGTGGAGCATTTTTTTTCTTGTTTTATTCAGAACACTTGTCAGAAGACTCTTTTGTTTTATTTCATTTACACATTTCTTCAAAACTGAGTGCATAACCAGGAGGAAAAGACATTGCCTTAAGACGTTAGAGGCCCAAGCACAAGATATGTGTTTATGTTTGTATGTGAATATATGTTTTATACATAGATAAGAGAGATCAGCATATATTAATTTGTGACCGTATAGCCACTGTTTCCTAGGAATCAAATACATAATCTAAACATCTATGGAAGACTAGCTTTATATAAGAAAATATACACCTTCTTAAAATCATGGTATTAAAATTATGTGGTTGATTTCAGTTTTTCAAAGATGCCTCTGTCTCAGCAGCAAGTCAGTAAGTAAATAAACAAAGAAAAGACAGGCGTTATTAGTTTAAGATTAAATGTTAGGAGAACTAAGAAGTAGGTCTTTAGTTTTTCACAATTTATGTACTTTCATTAGAGGGAAGCTCATTCTTTTGCAGCCTCTCTCCAAAGCCTAGTAACTTCCTGCATTGTGGTTAGACTTTATAACCAAGGAAAATAATAAAGTTCCCTTTAATTTTTGGTCTTTACATTCATTTGGAGGGAAAAGGTAAGTGGTAAACATTTTTTTAAAAAATTTTATACAAAAAGGATAAACTTTCAAAGGTCTAATCTCTTGGCCTTTCAAAAACCCTCAGCCACACCTTAACTTTACTTAAGATATAGTAAAAGAAAAACCAAAATGATTTATATGTCCTTTCCTGACTATTCACATTAAGATAATAACCAAAGACCCTATTAACAAAACACTTTGGGCAATTATGATAAGACCACAGTTTTTTAAAGCTCAAAAGATTCACGCAAATGAAATCTTTGACATTTTCTTTCAGAAAAAAAAATATTTTCACTTTCCTGCAACACTAATAAACAGCTAGGAACTGTGTATGTGGGCAAGGGAGAATGAATGTAACAGGTGACGAGAGCATAATGAACTAGTTCTCTTAGAAAAGGATTTGTCAGTCATATTTTGCAATTGTTGAAGGAAGCTTGTATCAAATCACAGAAACAGTTTGGAAAATAATTATTCTTTTTATACATAATTTTTGTATAAAGCCAAGCCTATTAGTTCTACAACAGTTGATTTTTCCTTAAATCTTTGCGAAAGAGAGCTAAGTAATGCTTCAAAATTGCCTTATAACTGAAAGCACATTCATTTTTTCCTAAAAGCTTTCTTCCCTTTGAAAAGTTTTGGAGCTTCTAACTCCAATATATTTTTTCAGTTTCTTAGTTTACTTTAGCAAACAGAATGTATAAGTCTCCAAAAGCAAGAGCCTATCTAGTAAATTTTATTTTTTAAGTGAGTATACAAAATTTGTATTACGCAGCTGCTCTTTAAAAAGTTTAAATGAATGTGACGCACAAAGTAACCACACAAACCTCTGTATTTCATCAGATCAACAGGGTAAAAGCACATTTTTCACTTCGGTCTCAGTTGGTAACATCTAATGCAATCACCTTGTTAATAAAATTGCTTTTCTAGCAAAGTCAACAACAGCAATAATATCTTGGCACTTAACAAATTGTAAAACCGAATCTGCAATTTTTGCCAAATAAAAACATTTCTATTAACATTTCTAGGGATATTCTCTATAGGCTCTGATATTTTTAAAATAAGAAGCACATTTAAAATAGAGTTATAAGTATGACTACACGGGGAGTTAAACACAATTTACACTCTGAGACATTGTTTTCCAGAAAACATAAGCCTAGCAACTTTCAAAATATTTGCACTGAAATAAAAACTGCTTGGTACAATTTCAAATTTTTTTAAAGTGTGTAAAGTTTCAAGAAACATGAGCAAACAAGACAAAAAGAAACAAAAGAAATTTGCATGCCACTTCCTAAAAGAAATTTAAACAATTCTTTGCCAGGAATAACATCCACATACTACAAGAAGGGAACTGTTGAAATCAAACACACTTACTTTTTAATATGTAAAGATGCACTTTTTTTTTTTTCCTATTTTAAGTTAAAAATAAGAGGACACACCAGTGATCTTGCTGGCAGTCAGATAACGCACAGGCCCTGACCCTTCAACTGCCCAGGAATTCTCACACAAAGCTCTTTTCATACAGACAGCGCTATATATTCCTAAGATAAGGCGGCAAAACATGAAGCCGTGGAGAAGTGACACAAAGTCGAACTAAATGAAATGTTTACATATATTCTGTCACACCATTGTTCCTTCATCATCTGTCCCACAAATGATTTGCCTAAAACAATGTTGATTCAAGTTGAAGAGAAGCATGATTTAAACAAAAGGACAATTTTCAGAAAAAGGACACACAAGACAATACAAATATTGTATTTTTCTGTTTGCATCACCAAGGTTAGTGTGAAATCGAGCAGAAACAAAACCATATCGTCTAAGAACTAAGAAATGCTTTTGCTGTAATTTCCCTCAAAGCACAACAGATTTCTTAACTTGTTTTACAACACAGAAAGTATATTTTAAATATAATATCTTAAATCTGCACTCACCATGAAAAAGCAACAGTTGCGCAGAGTAAAAGTGTGCTTTTTTCTGCCCCTGTTCCATTTCAGTTTTGCCTATGGTTGTCCAACACCCAAAAGCCCAGAGCTGCCACCCAGAGGCCCCTTCCACAAGCTGGCTTATTTGCCTGTCAATCTGAGTGCCGGCTTCTCTATTATGCAGCTGTGCACTTTGCTGAAGTTCTAATATGATTTCCATACGCTTCCCACCGCCTGAAGTAGGAGATTTGTTCTTTCAGTTCAATGAATACTCAAATCACTTTTCAGGTAACTGTAGGATCAAGCCTTAAGTTGTTCACCCTCAAGTTAAGGAGTTCTTGGTAAGAAGTGGGTGGAGAGAAGTAAGCTCACTACAAGGGAATTCAGAGTGTAATCAGAACGCAGAGAGAAACTTCCTTTTTTTTCCTTCCTTGCTATGCTGAGCTACTAGTGCCTCTTTCACAGAACTTAGGAATGTAAAGAGAGGACGCAAAGAGGCCCCGCCAGACAACCCTTTCTCAATCAATTAGCTTGCAGCCATTACTTGTGACCTTAGGTCACACAGCATAAGTGTGTGGGGCGTGCCTTCAGGGGTCTCAAGGCTACTTATTACAGCTTAGATAACCAAAACCAAGCAGACACTAAAATCTAGAAATATTTTAATGGAAAATGTACTGAAGATGGGACTAAAGGTAAACTCCGAGTGTCTTTTTGCAGTAACTACTATCTAATCCAGTCGCAGATTTTTTTTTTATATTAAGAAATCTAAAACAATATTTTCCATGTTGGATCAAACAGGATTTAGAACGAAGCAGTGAAACTTTTTTTTTGTATTAAATTTCAAGCTGGGAATAGAGAAATGATGAGTAATATATCATATAGATCACAGAATCATATATGTATTACTCATATAGCTCAGTTTCCAAAGTCTCGTTTGAGTTTTTTAAAGACTGCTGGTTTATTATACCTAACTGCAGAGTAGAACTACTGTAAACAAAGTTCTCTATGCTTAAGGAAATCAAAATAATATCACTTTAGGGGCTAGGAACAACTATTTTAAACTCTTTAAAGATTACATGCTGTCTTAGTATCATGATTTCTCTCATTCTCATAGTTGTTTTAATGAGAATTTCCTTTTGAGCTCTATTTCAGACAAATGTTTTTTCTCTTTAACATATTTTTAAAATGAGAACTCAAAATAACGGAAAATAGGAGAAACACTAAAGAAAAAGGTAATATTTTAAAACTACAGATTTGTGTAAATTTCATACTGTAAGTTTTCATATTCCTTGAAAACACTAAAAAATAGTAGCCACCACCATCAATAAATCAATGATACAGAAACATCAGGCAATTTTATTTCAAATTAAATCCATGCTTTTGAATAATGCAACCCAATTAAGAAGCTCAGGCTTTGATACTGATTGGATTAGCCAATCTCTTCGCTCCAAAAAGGCTGTTACTCAGAAATGGATTTGCCACACCCACGTTTTCTCAACCTTTTTACTTGGTGATGCCACAAGGCATGTCTGACTCAGCACAGTGTAGGAATGGCAATATTCCTTATGGATACCTGGCCAAGTAAATTGTCTGCAAAGTGGACACTGGCGTAAATAAAACAGACAAACCAAAAAAAAAAAAATCAAGAATAAATAAAATAGGTGTAAGAAAACAGCGGCCAAATAATACTGTCTGATGGATAGAGTCAATTTTAAAAACTGCAGTAACAAATAATGTGGTAATAGGAGTGTTAAAATCAGTTATGGGTGGGAATTAGGGCAGAAATTAAGAGTTTCCACTTTCTCCAATACATAATAGAGAGTCATTGATAGGTTTGAAAAAACAGATTGACATTGCCTCTCAATAAATTTTAAATAATAATAATTTGATGTCTTTTAGTGATTCTGTTATGAATGTTTTATATATTGAAAACAGGCATTATTGAAAACCATTTTTGGCTCTTTAGCCAATAGATATGTAGAAAATCAAAAATTCTAATTACTGCTTGAGAAATACCTAGTTTTTAGAAATTTCTACAACTCAACACCACCCTATCATTGCATGTTTCATCTTACTCTGTTATAAAAAGAGCAAGCTTTTTTTTTTTTTCTTGTTTCTTTCATTTGAGACTAACAAATAACTTCTAAAAGTCAACAAGACCAGCAGGCCTTATGCATTAGAAGACTGCAATTAAACACCTGAAGATCTGGCCTCTATTCTGACAGAGCTACACATGCACAAGACAAAGGACTTTCTGATAAAAGTGCAAAAAGGTCACTAATAACCTACATAAAACATAAAACATACATCAGCACTTGAAAGGGTCTTGGTGAGTTCACAGTCCATAATGTATTTTTTTTTTGATGGCCAGTTGACTAAAACAACCACAGACATTCTGAATCACATATGGGTTACGAAAAAAAATCCCATTTTAAAAGTGTGGTATCTTGCATTGAAAAGATCACTACCAGCATGCTATTGAAAAAAGTTGGTCGGTTTCCACCATCATTTCACTTACCACCATCATTTCAATTACCACTGCTCTAGATGTCGTGGTAATTTTATCGAACATTGCAGAACATTTTTCACTAAGTTCATCTAATTTGAAAAACATCTCAATAGCTCAGATAATTCTACCACTAAAACCCTATTATGTGTATTTAGAGATGCTAAGTTAGAATAAATATGAAAATAATTAAAATTATATTTTAATTAAATAAAAGGCCATTCAAAATGGTATGACATAATAATAATACATGAAGTTACAAAGACATAATTTCAAAACATCACATAATGAAAGAAAATGCTTGCTACTTATTATGTCATGTTGATATTTTCTACTCTAATCCTATTATGCATCTATACATTTGTCCGTTCATTTGGAATGTCTTGAAAGATAGTCATTTTGGGATGGAGGAAGAGTTGAACTAAAATCAAAGCCCTGAAAAATACTGCCATAAAAATTTTAGTTTTCCATGACATCTGGTTAGCAGTCCACCATCATAAGGTGGTCTCAGCTAACTTTTTGTTAAAATACTTAAACTGAAAAGTGCATCTCTCAACAATTCTAAAAACTAAGATTAATAGCGGTAATATCTTTACCATTCTTGTAAAGCTAATGATGTTGGGCTAAGAAAAACAACAGGTGGTCTGCATTGTAGAAAGATTAGTCCTATCCAGCTGAAAATTAAGAAGGTATTTTAACATTTCTTGATTAACTGCAGTCATATTTATGGCCTGTTCCACCAAAACTTGGACTGCCATAATTACATCGGATATCAATAGAAGGTGCTGGTTCTTGGGATACATAGTGCAGTGTCCTTATATCACTATTGCTTCCTATTTTGGCATTAGTACCCAAAAACAGAAAGTTGCAGTGGGGTGGGGTTGGCGGAGGACAGGGCAGGGAGGGCTGGCATGTAACACATTACGTCACCCCACAATTAGTTAAAATGAGTTATACAGTAGGAGAGAGAGGAAGATGGTGAAGAAATGAACTTACTGTACTAGGAATAGTAGCTTTTCATGCTTGTGATATAACAAGGTTTGGGACTTAAGAGACCTACTTACTATTGAGAGCAAAGTCAGATTGCATAGATGTGTCCTGGTCTCTAGCTGCTGGGAGGTCCTCACAGCAACGTGTCACCCAGCTGGAGCAACATGAAGTGGATTTAATCAGCATGAATGGGATTTAACCAGCAAGAAGTGAATAGTAAGAAAACAACAGGTGTTATCTGGTTGTAAACATGACATTGGATAGATCTAAGCTAATCCAGAGTGTTGAGCCAATAAAAAAACAAATATAAAGGTGGAGCCTACATGAAAATACTACAGAGAAAATGGGATAAGAACATTTTTAAAAGGAGAGCAATAAGTAAATATATTACTATTAAAACAGGTGAAAACAGGGATTTTAAATAAAATCACAAAGCCATGATCCCTATCATACAGGACAAGAAGGAGGAAATGGCTTAAAATAAAAGGAAGAAAATGAAACGGAGATATACACTTTAAAAAAGAAAAGAAAGAAACCATAGTGGATTTTAAAAAAATGAAGTAAGGATGATAAATGACACTGGAAAATTACAACAGTGAAATGAATGACAAACTTAAAAAATAGGAGATGTGTTTGAAATCCGTAGCAACAACATAGGTAAGCTTGCTGGAAGAAATCTTCTAATATTTGATTTCACATGTTTTTAAATCTAAAATGTCACAAAATGTAAGGAAAACTTAAAGGTATATTCTGTGTTCTACCAAAAAGACACAGGCACTTGTGTGTTCATCACAGCACTCTTCATAATAACAAAGACATGGAATCAACCTAGATACCCATCAGTGGTGGACCGGATTAAGAAAATATGGTACATACATACCATGGAATACTACTCAGTCATGAAAAATAATAAAATCATGTCCTTTGCAGCAACATAGATGCAGCTGGAGGCCACTATCCTCAGCGAATTAGTGCAAGAACAGAAAACCAAATACTGTATATCCTCATTTATAAGTGGGAACTAAGCACCGGTACAGATGGACACAAAGATGGAAACAATAGACCCGGGGGTCACTAGATGGGGGGAAGAGAGGGAGGGAGGAAAGGGCTAAACGTATTGGGTACTATGCTCACTACCTGGGTGACAGATCATTCATACACAAAACTCAGCATCCTACACTATACTCATGTAATAAACCTGCATGTGTACTCCCTGAATCTAAAATAAAATGATATTATGATATCACTTAAAAATGATATTATGAAAGAGGGAAACATGTCTATAAAAATGTGAATAATTTCAACATAATTAATGCATAACAGCCCTTGCACATTATTTTAAAGGAAAAAAAGGAGCAAACACTTTAATTAAAAAAAAAAAATGGATAAAAAAGAGGAAGAGATGAGAAAAAAAAAAAAAAATCTAAGGCCGGGCGCGGTGGCTCACGCCTGTAATCCCAGCACTTTGGGAGGCCGAGGTGGGCAGATCACAAGGTCAGGAGCTCGAGACCAGCCTGGCCAACATAGTGAAACCCCGTCTCTACTAAAAATACAAAAAAATTATCTGGGCACGGTGGCAGGCACCTGTAATCCCAGGTACTCGAGAGGCTGTGGGCAGGAGAATTGCTTGAACCCGAGAGGCGGAGGTTGCAGTGAGCTGAGATCACGCCATTGCACTCCAGCCCAGGTGACAGTGCACGACTGCATTTCAAAAAAAAAACAAAAAAAAACCTAAAGCAACGTTGATATATAGTGTACATTTTTATTTTTTTATCATTTAAAAACTAATATTCAAAGTGGGTTATTCTGTTGTAAAATGAGTATTCTCACACATTGCATATGAGTATACAAATTAAAACAGGCTTTCTGTAAGGCAACTTATTTATATGTACCAAAAGTTTTGTACTTTTTTGTTGTTACGTATTTATTTGTTGAACAAATAAATATTTA
The DNA here is from genome assembly GCF_028878055.3 of Symphalangus syndactylus. NCBI lineage: Eukaryota > Metazoa > Chordata > Mammalia > Primates > Hylobatidae > Symphalangus > Symphalangus syndactylus. The sequence continues at coordinate 113,252,683 of NC_072427.2, forward strand.
TTGATCATGTACTATGTCTCAAGCACTGTTCGAGACACTAGGAATAAAGCGTTTAACAAAACAGAATTTCTGCCTCGTTTATCTTTGATTCTGTGAGGTAGAGATAACAAGTAGACAAACATTACGTATTAAGTACTACTGACTGTTAAGACAAAAATAACGCAGGATAAGACAAATGACTTCGGAGGCAGCAGATACTACATTTTACATAGGTGTTCAGGGAAGTGTCTTTCTGGTGTGGTAACATTTGAGCAATAATCTGAGTGTAATTTGGGAGCCCAACATAATATATGGGAGAAAAGCACTTGTGGAGAGGGACATACCAGTGAAGGGCTCTAAGATGGGGCACGATTCTCAGCGATACATTGAGGGCCCTTTTGTAAGAAATTCATTAGTGAGATAGGGGTATGTGTAACGTGTGCACCATTTTTGTACAAAATTGTTTATAACTGCCAGGAAAACTGAAAATAGAGTATATCAATTCTTATGATATATTAGATATTGGTTAAAAATGATATTTTCAAGAGTCATGAGATGTAAACTTTAGGTAAGCAAAAGCATGGGGAAAAAAACAAACTGCAGATAATGTATGATTCCAATTTTGTAAGATGAGTATTTTTTGAATATAGTTAAGAGATCAGGTATCAAAGTGTCGATAGTAATTCTCATCTCTGTATAGTAGAATATCAGATTTACTTTCTGATATTTTCTAAATTAAAAAAACATATAAGTATCTTTTTTAATAAAGAAAAACATTAAACAAAGGAGAGGCAGACATTCCAACTTTGGTGTATCATTAATTCCAGCATTCTCTTTATCACACATCTTGAAGCCTTTAATTTTTTCAAATATTTTACTTTCCCAAATCTAGTTAGAATTTGAAATGATTCTTCTTTTATAAGGAATGGAAATTTCCCCCTTCCCTTCAATTTCACTGCTTCTGCTCTGTTGCTTAGATTCACAGGAAGATTTTAAAAATAAATCTATAAAATCATGTTCATCTCTGTCTATAGCCTTTGTTTTCTCCTTCCAGAGCATATGGTGAGAGTCATCTCATGCAGTGACAAATGCCCTCCCACAACATCTACTACTTTGACCCTTAATTAGATCTTCTCAGACAATCTAAAATAACTCATGTCTGAGACTCTCCCTGTCTGTATAGATCCCAAAGGATTGGAAAGCAAGAAAGTATCTTACTGCAGCTGAGGACACATGTAGCCACATGGGTGAGCAACTAGGAGTTGAGTGAGGTTGCTTTTAAAAAATAAAGAAAGAAAGAAAAAGAAGGAAGGAAGAGAGAGAGAGAGAAAGACAGGCAGAAAGAGAAGGAAGGAGGGAAGGAGGGAGGGAAGGAAGGAAGGAAGGAAGGAAGGAAGGAAGGAAGGAAGGAAGGAAGGAAGGAAGGAAGGAAGGAAGGAAAGGAGGAAGGAAGGAGAAAGGGAAAGAGAAGAGAACAAGCATGCAAACACAGAAAAAACTACACAATTAGGTCATTAATGAAAAGTGAAAGGTCAGCAAAGTATCAGAATGTACAGGTGAAATCTCACGTTGAGAATCAGAGAGCAGGATGGTCAAGAGCACCCAGTTCAACAAGTTTTGTTTTGATAAATCTATAAAGCATACTGCCTGCGTGTTGTCTTTCAAAGCTCTTGTTAAAACAACAACAGAAAAACCCACTACAACAAATAAGAAAGTAAATATGAAGGTGAGAGAGAGAGAGAGAATACTAGATGATCTCCCACAAGTTTAAAAAATGAATAAATGATTAGAATGGGAGCTGGGAAGGAAGAGGAAGAATGGCTCCTGGAGGGGGTTATGAAATGCACATGTATAATTGATTCTTGTGTTCACTGGTGTTGCTACATTAATGTAAGTGGAGATTTTAGAGCAGAATATAGAAAATGGTCTGACTGGACTGGTGATGATGGTAAAGGGGGTTGAGAAAGCTAGAGTGGTTGGAAAGCACAAGTTCGATTCAGATAGAAAAAAAATAGAGACATTTATACAATAGAGAGTGGAGAAAACTCACAAATTGGGAAGAAACAAAAGCACAGGTAGCATGTCTACAACGGTGACAGGTCAAAGCTGAAGTCTAATCCTTTTTTTTTTTTTTTTTTGGAGATGGAGTCTCGCTCTGTCGCCCAGACTGGAGTGTAGTGGCACGATCTCGGCTCACTGAAATCTCTGCCTCCCGGGTTCACGCCATTCTCCTGCCTCAGCCTCCCAAGTAGCTGGGACTACAGGCACCCACCACCACGCCTGGCTAATTTTTTTTAGTAGAGACAGTGTTTCACCGTGTTAGCCAGGATGGTCTCCATGTTCAGACCTCGTGATCCGCCCACCTCGGCCTCCCAAAGTGCGGGGATTACAGGCGTGAGCCACCGCGCCCGGCCTGCTGAAGTCTAATCCTATGGGAAACTATTTGAGGAGCAACTATTGAGCTCCTCAAGGGAGGATCATTATGTGTGGGAGGCCTGGGCTAAACTGGGGGTCCTGATATCCAGATTGTCTTTCATCTATCGTGAGATACTGCCTGGTCCCCATATGCCTCATTGCCAATAGAGTTCACCCAGTCAAGTGGCTGTTCTAGCTGTTGGGTGACCAAATCTGCTTGGGCCCCAGAGACAGACCTAGGAAGATAGTGTGGAATTAATAACAATTTTAACCAAGGAAAAGATACCGGAGGCATTAGGCAAATGTGCTCCAGCGTATTACAGCTACATGGAGTGGCAGGGTCAAGACAAGACTGTATTTGGCACTTATGCAGGAATGTTTCTGAGATAAACCAGGGCTTCCTTGAGCAGATGGTGAAAAGCATGTCACATGCCACACCTCAAGGAGTGTGGAAAGGCCAACCTGTTCAAATTATCTTTCCCTTTAGCCCTCCTTAGTTCTAAAAATCTCCTTAGAGATTTTGGTGCCCAAAATCCTTACCATACCAAGACACTAATTTGTATATGGGTAAAATCCTATCTCTGGAACTTCTACAAAAATAAAATATAGTACATATAAACATTGTATTCACCTCCTTACGACTGTCTTCAGGCTTTAGATTAGGATATTCTGAATCAGAGGATGTTGGCAAAGAAGGCAAGGCTCTCAGGACCACGGCTGCCGAATTTGAGTTAATACTCACTCTTAAACAACTGGCCCTAAATCCCTAGTACCTAAAACTGTGGGTGCCTATGCTGTTACTGAAACTTTGCCTGTTGAGTTAGAGAATCCTGAAGAGTTAATCAAAGGCAACATACCACTTTCCTGAGCTCCCTGAGCCTATATCCAAATGATCAGAACTAAACTTCCATTTAGAAGAGGATATTATGGGATAATGAATATAAAAGCAAATAAAGTTCTATGATTCTAGTTCTAAAATTTTCAAGAAAAGCTATTTTTTTCAGATCCCAGCTACTGTTGAATTGGATAGGGGAATTGTTTTCATTTTGTCCCCAAGTCATAGTTCAATTAATTAACTTTCAAGCTTTTAAGAAAAGAAAATTGATTCTAACTATAGCATGTGATCAGAAAGGTATCCAAAATGTCTGAGCTAAAGCATTTTGGAATATATTATACAGATTACATGTTACAAAGTTTATTCTTTTCTTGCCCTTTTTCCTTTCAGGAAGCAAAGCTTGAGGAGAAATCATCAAATGTTGCAGGATACTTGTAAGCACAGAGAACGATGAAGACCTGACGAGGAGAGTATCTTTTTCTTTAATGTTTGTCCAACAAGAGAACACATTGTTAGTGTGCTTGAATTCCAACAAAAGAAGGCACAGAATGAATCTTGGTTGTTCCCTTTTACTTGCTAAATATGTACTGAATGAATAAATGGTGCATTATACATCTATAAAACAACTGAAAATAACATTTGTAGTGAGTGCGAATCTATACAAATTTCCCAAAAAAACACGAAACTAGGATGCCTGCTGTGAAAGATAAAAGCTCTGATCATATTTTTAAAAGAAGGAAGTCTTATCGGTTGATAAAAGACTGTTTTAGGCCTAAAGACTGGTATACATTTAAGAAGGGGCTGGGCACGGTGGCTCACACCTGAAATACCAGCAATTTGGGAGACTGAGGAGAGAGGATTGCCTGAGCCCAGGAGTTCAAGACTAGCCTGGGCAATAGTGACACCCTATCTCTACAAAAAAATAAAGTTACAAAGGTGTGATGGTGCACATCTGTAGTCCCAGCTACACAGGGTAAGAGTGATGTTTAGGGAAAGAAAGGATGGGGACATTAACCAGAAGTCTCCAGTGACTGGTTCCTTCCCACCTTACCTCCCACCAGACTTTCTCCACCAATAATTGTACAATAATTAAAGCAAAGCCAGCAGCCACTCTGTTTGTCATGGCCATGCCTTTTACTAGAGAGTCTTTGGTGTTTGGAGAGCCCTGCGGCCACAGTGTTTTCTCTCCTCTTTCTGGCTTCTCTTCTTTTTCATGTAACTTGTTTCTTCTCTCTTTTAAGACTTATCTTAGATGTCACCTCCACTGCTTCTGCCCAGACCCAATTGAGTCCCTCTCCCCGGCATCCAGTTGTTCTCTGTGACTGCTAGCATCGCGCTTACTATCTTTCACTAAAAGGTAGAAATTACATCCCTCTGCCAATGTGGTTTCAGAAATATCTCTTGATTCCATTCTCTGATCTTGTCCCAGTGCCTCTACTGTTTTGACTCAGGTAATTGTCATCTACTGCTCACCTGGTTTCTTACAAAGCCCCTTCCCTGGTTTTCCAGCCTGTCTTCAGCAGCTCAATAATCAAAATACTGCCAGAATTTTCTTCCTAAAATACATGCCCTATTTCTGCTCAACCTTTAGTTTCCCTCATTTCCAAAATAATAAAAACCTAAACTTTTAACACAGCAAAACACAATAATAATAGTATTCATCATAATTTGACTTTTATAGTGTCATTAGCCCACACTCCTGCCACTCTTAATCTATGTTCTGGGCACAATAAATATCTGGCCATGCTCAAGAAACCTGTGCTCCCTAATATGTGTGTGTCTTCCACAGAGCCAGCTCTTTGCCATAAAATGCCTTTCCCACATTTAGTTATTTCTAAAACGCTAATTCATCTCCTAAGATGCTACACAAGCACCCTTCAATAAATTATCCCAGTTTCTGCCAAGCAGAGCTATTTGCTAAATGTTTTCTGAGGTCACAATATTTTGTTCATGTATCTAATTTAGTTTTTTGGGTTTTTTGTTTGTTTTTATTTTTTTCTTTCTTTTCTTTTCTTCCTTTCTTTTTTTTTTTTTTTTTTATTTTGAGACAGAGTCTCATTCTGTCACCCAGGCTGGAGTGCAGTGGTGCGATCTCGGCTCACTGAAACCTCTACTGCCCGGGTTCAAGAGACTCTCCAGCCTCAGCCTCCCGAGTAGCTGGGATTACAGGCATCCACCACCATGCCCGGCTAATTTTTGTATTTTTAGTAGAGACAGCGTTTCACCATCTCGGCCAGGCTGGTCTTGAACTCCTGTCCTCGTGATCCGCCTGCCTCAGCCTCCCGAAGTGCTGGGGTTACAGGCATGAGCCACTGCTCCTGGCCTAATTTTGTATTTAGTACAGTATTTTAGTTGTTGATTTTATTTCTGCTTTTGGCTTTATGTCTTGCACGAAACAAATGTTACTTTTGTCTCTCCTCTATACCAATAGATGGTGACCTCATGGAGGCATCAAACTGCTTTATTGGTTTCAGTATTTCCAAAGCCTGTCACAACGTCTAGCACTCAGTAGGAAACTGCTGGATTACTGGGAAAGGAAAAGGAGAAGAGAGGAGGGGAGGAGAGGGGAGAGGAGGGCAGGGGTTGGAGGGGAGGGAAGGGGAAAGGAAGGGAGGGGAGGGAGAGTAGAGGAGGGGAGGGGAGGGGAGAAGAGGAGAGAATGATATGACAGGAGATAATGTACTAAGACGAGGAGAGGAACGAAGACTCTATTAAAATTCCATAACTGAGAATGCATCATTCTTCTGAAGGTGGATATAATCTTTATAGCAAAGAAAAAGTAAACTATCTTAAATCAAATAACTAAAGGATTCCAATTTCAAGAAGGTAAAATAAATAATCTTTCCATAACTTTCTCCTTCCAAAAATCATTGCAAAGAATGAGGAAGAAAAAGAAACTCTAAGACAAATTGTGTTTGTTTCTTGTGTAACAAATTCCCACAAACTTCGTGGCTTAAAAACAACAGAAATTTCTTCCGTTACAGTTCTGCAGGCCAGAAATGTGACATCAGTTTTACTGGGGTAAAATCAAGCTTTTTGGCAGGGCCAAGTAAAAAGAGGACGTGATTTCTGGAAAAAAAAAAAACAAAAAACAACAACAAAAACAACAACAAAAACACCTACCACATCATAAAATGGAAGAATAAACTAGGATGACAGTCAAAACAAAACAAAAACAAAACCCTAAATGACATCTCTTTATAAGAAGCCTTCCAGGGCAACTAGAGATAAAAGTGGAAGGTAAAAGTAGAAGGAGATAAAAGTCTCCTGTCTCTTTCTACTTTTATCTGGAAGGAGACAGGGTAGCAGGAGAGATTTCTCCAAGGGTAGTGGGAAGGGGACCTTTCTAGATTATTTGACCAGCTTGTCATTGTAGAAAATTGAATAGAAAGGCATTTTATAAAGATATTGGAGGGTTTGGGAAGACCTAGAAAAAAAAAAAAAAAGAAGAAGAGGAATAGGAGGAAGGGAGGGAGAAAGGAAGGAGGGAGAAAGGGAGATAGGGAGATGGTGAGGGAGGAACTGAGCAAAAGAAAAATAAAGGTGGCTCACGCCTGTAATCCCAGCACATTGGGAGGCCAAGGTGGGCAGATCACTTGAGGTCAGGAGTTCGAGACCAGCCTGGTCAACATGGTGAAACCCCATTTCTAATAAAAATGCCAAAAAAATTAGCCAGATTTTGTGACACACGCTTGTAATCCCAGCTACTTAGGAGGCTGAGGCAGGAGAATCGCTTGAACCCAGGAAGCAGAGGCTGCAGTGAGCCGAGATCCCACCAATGCACTCCAGCCCGGAAGAGACTCCATCAAAAAAAAGAAAGAAAGAAAGAGAGAGAAGGAGGAAGGAGGGAGGGAGGGAGGGAGGAAAGAAGGGAGGAAGGGAGGAAGGAAGGAAGGGAGGAAGGGAGGGAGGGAGGGAGGAAGGGAGGGAGGGAGGAAGGGCACTGAATTCAAGAGAAAACGAAAATTCTACTACAGTAAAGAGAATGCAATCATATCACATCACCAGGCTCAGCAGGAAACATTATTTGTATAGTCTTACTAACTATAAATTCAGATACAGATTTAAACTAAAATAGTAAAAATAGTGATATAGCTATATTGGGAGAATCAAGAATTTGGAGGTTTTAAGGAAGTTTAAATCCACATCTATAGCAACAAGAAATCAATTGTTAGAGCACTAACTCCAAAAATTGTGAGATAGATGTATAGATGTTATTTAAAACCACAAAAGTAAAATAAAAATCAAAGAGTTTGAAAGTGGTTGCTTTCCTGCAGTTGTGTCAAAAGGTTTATTTCTTCAGTTACTAGCCTTTAAATTTAACTGAATTTTAAATATATGCACATATATTCATTTGGTAAAAGTTATTTTTTAAAGAAATATTAAATTTATTTAGCCCATACCTCTTTCCTTTGTTTAGAATTGTGACAAGCAAATCAAATAGCCACATGTCCTCTTTTTTTCTTTAAAATATTTCTATAAAAGTAAGTTATACTACAACTATAACTTTATTAATGAGTCAATGCACAAATGCATGCTTTAGTCACTCTGCTCTTCACAGATAATTGAAATTGATATAACGTAATGTTTATTAACAAGTTATACATTAGATGATAAATATAGCTTCTTGCAAAAATCTGTAGATCAAACTTGAGAAAGAAAATAGTTTATTTTATAAAGGGACTATGCATTCCTAAAATCGTCTGTATTATTTTTACCTGGTTTGCAGAACATTGAACTGTCTCCAGATGAAGAACTGGTTCGGCCTTGCTATTTCTTCTCATCTTCACATCACCATGGGCAAGCTAAAGAAAGCTGGAGAGAAGAAATGTTGGTTTGTAAATTCAGAATTGGCACTCATTCAAAAACTTCCTACAGGTATACTAATGCTCATCCCATCAACTTGTTAATAAAAAGGTCTTATTTATATCCCTTAATTTTAAAACTAATTTAATGCAAAATCATATTTTTTCAGAGTAAATGGCTGTTTAAAAACAGTATTTCCACCAAACACACACAGAGCAAAGTACAAGGAGCGTTTACACAACAGGATGAGATTCTCCATTATTATTTCTGGAGAGCATCCTAGTCTGATGTTTTTCCTTTCGCCATTCTTAGAGAAAGTACGCTGTCCAAAACAGATCAATCTAAGTCCTCCTTATTTCCTCAGGAATACAGGTCAGGCAACATGCAGTATCCTTGGGAAAGTGGCCCAAAATGACCAAAAAGGCCATCTCAGTAAGACATCAGGAAGCACAACTGTTTCCATTGACACCAACATAATAAAAAACAAAACGCTCTAGGACTATGTGCCTTCTGAATCATAGTTTGTAAAAATATTGCACATGCTGTGTTTTGACCACCCAAGATAAATTAAAGTCACTTTATCTCTCTAAAAGCATCTTGGTCCTACTGATGTTTATGATTCTAAAATCAGGAGCATGGGTGGGACCCTCTCTGTCTCTGGGAAAGGATCAGTCAGTATCTGCTAAGGCGATGTTAGAAAAAAGCTTTAAAATACCCCCTTTGTTGCAAACCTGCTATGGGAATTTATGGTATGCAACATCAAAGGAGTAAAATTCAGGTCACCTCTGTTGGATGTAGCCATGTGGGTGTGTGAATTAAAAACATGCAACAGTGAGCCTCACAGGTTCCTGTTTCAGTCTGGCCTCTTCTTCAACTTATCTAAAAGTGATCCTTATTGATAGTCAAAGGAGAGGGCTCAGACAATTTTTGGAATGTGCTGGTTCTCAGAAAAGTGGATTAAAATGGTCAAATGCCCCATTACGCTCACGAAATAACCAATAAAAAAGCAGGCCCATATCTTGGTAGCTAAAAGAAAAAAAGAATTTCTGAGAATATTTCTGTTCATCATGAAATAGATGAAAAACGAAGCTGTTCAGGAAGAGCTGGAGAATGTGTAGAAGTGAACTGTATACTTCTGGTTCAGCTTCTCAAGCTATTAGGACATAGCATAATAGGATGGTGTTTCAAGGTGATCGACCACCTAGCAGCTAATATCTGTGGATCCCCTAGGGTGGCCAGACCCTCAAAGGAATGGGACATTCATCTCCAGTTTCAAAGCTTATTTCAAAGCTTACATCCTACAACTAATAAAAGTACAGAGATTTTAAACATGACAGTTTGTACTAGCCTGAAGAGTGATAAACTGATAGAGGTAAAGTAAAAACACGGATAAAAATAAAACGAGATTTTGTTATTTGAGCAAAGCTTCTATTTTAGTTGTTCTGATGTTTCCTTCAAACCTACTTTCCCTAAGCAACTTCTGCAAGTTGATTTCCTTCCTGCCCAAATTGCTGTGTCACCTGCTTTCCAACTAACAAAATCCTGCCCCTCTTTGAAGTCTCCTTTCAAATTGCACCTCCTTGGTAACAATTTCTCTGACCATACTAGTCCACGACATTCTTTATTTACTGAACTCATCTGTGACCCCATCTTGGCGGCTGTATTATGCGATCTTGAGATGTTATGTATGTGTGTCTATGTTTGTTTAAACTGATGCCTTATCTCCTGTGTTACAGTGCAAATTCAACAAGCCGGACAATCAGGACTTCTATTTTCTGTTTTAATTTCCTACAGCCCTCGCTTCAAACTTACACAATTAGTACAATAGGAAGGTTGACAAAAGAACCAGAATATTTTTTCCTTTAGCATAAGTAATATTAAAAGCCTTCTGCTTGTCTTATAATGCATTTAGACAGAGATTTAAGCTGACTTTGTGAAGAAATATTATCCAATTATCTAAGCTTTCTATTTCGGTTGTTTAGGAGTTTGGCTTAGAATAAGATGATAAATAGGTGAACAATATTAAGGAGCAGCTTTTGAGTTGCTTATCAGTAATTCCACGTTATCTCAATATTTATGGGTTCTTTAAAGACTTTATTTGTAATTTGCTCCCTATATAGACGAGTAAGCTGCATCTAGAAACTGTCTTCAGACATGTTATTTCATTTAAAGTTTTAAAAACTGGATTGCTTTTGAAATAATACCAAATTCAAAGTAATAAATAATAATAATAAATAAATAATACCAAATTCAAAGTAATAAACATAGGCTTTATTAAGCATGTCTAAATTTGGTTCAAAGTTCATGTACTTTTTTTACATTTACCTTTTATTTAAAATTTTAAAATTGCTGTATAATAGATGTACACAGTTTTGGGGCACATGTGCTAATTAAATATATTCATATAATTTATAAATTTTGATATTTTTTCCCAATGAAGATTTAAATAGTCTATGAAAAGTGGGTATTATCCTTTAAGAGAACACAAAACTGTATAAACTGAGAAATATTATCGACCATACACAGAATATAAAGTTGATAGAAATGAAACTTGGAAAACATAAAAAACTCTTTTATGCTCTTGACCAACTTGAAAATATAGACCAACTTGAAAGAGTTTTCATTAGTCACATGACTATTTTCTTTTTTTTGCTAACAAGGAAAAATATACCATTTCTACTTATGAATATCCAAATCATTTTAATAAGTAAAAATTGGAAAAGCATTGTGAAGGACAATGTTGCACGTGAGCTACACAAGGAGGTAAATGCAGAATTGAGACATGTGACGGCTACCTAAAGGATAAAATCGCCCGTGATAGAGTCCTTGCCATCAGGAGATGGGAAAATGAAATAGACACACACATAGGGAAAGTTAAAAAACAAACAAACACAGGTTTGGCGAAATTTGAATCTATCCTCTTTTGCTTTCTTTTTTTTTTTTGAGATGGAGTCTGGCTCTGTCGCCCAGACTGGAGTGCAGCGGCGCGATCTCGGCTCACTGCGGGCTCCGCCCCCTGGAGTTCAGGCCATTCTCCTGCCTCAGCCTCCCGAGTAGCTGGGACTACAGGCGCCCGCTGCCTCGCCCGGCTAATTTTCTGTATTTTTAGTAGAGACGGGGTTTCACCGTGTTAGCCAGGATGGTCTCGATCTCCTGACCTCGTTCGTGATCCGCCCGCCTCGGCCTCCCAAAGTGCTGGGATCACAGGCGTGAGCCACCGCGCCCGGCCAATCCTCTTTTGCTTTCTACCAAAGAAACTTGGGAAAAGCTGCTTGGATTCATTAAGCCTCAGTTTTTTCGCCCATACAACAGGCATGCTAGTTCTTCATTGCCTGGTTGTTAAGAGAATTAAATGAGGTACGTAATAGAGAGGACCTAGAAAAATCCATGGAGAACTCTGGACATTCAACAGGTGTACCCTTCCTTTCTGCTCTACAGATAGATGAGCAGTTCGGCACAGCAGATGTGTACCTTATTTGAAAGAAAAAGACCCACGCATCCACAAATAGTGTTATAGAGATGGGAAAAATTTTAAAGACCTTTAGAACAAGAAAAAAAATTGGAGCAGTAGGAAAAGTGGAGAAAGTAAAAACGTGAATCCAGGGAAGTGAAGGAACATACATATTCTTGAAAAGATGGAGGCTGAGTGGAAGAAAATGCTTATGTGCAAAAGTAATTATATATAAAAGAAGTAACAATGTAAGTTGGGGCCTGGCCCATGAATTCCAGGTGGAAGAGTGGGGAAATACTGGGAAGGTAATAAAGCTCCGGAGCAGAACAAGGAGAATAAATTTTCATGGAAGTAAATGGTGCTATTCTTATAAAATTCAATTATCATAATAAAATACTGCAACTATGAAGCCTTTCCTATTGGAAATGTGTCAATTCTTGCGAATAAAAATTTACCCTTCATTCAATTTTAGATTGAGCTTTTACATAAGAGAACTTTCCTTAAAGTGCATTACTATATTTTGTTCCAATAAATTACATTGTGCTTTTAAGAAGAGGCCAACAAGGCAACAAAACCCCTCCTGCCTAATTATTTGTAAGCACAGAGAATTTGGAGCAGGAAGAAAATAGAAGTGCACATTATACATCTGATACTGCATAAAACAACCGCGGTTTGGGAAGCAGAGGAGATCACTAAAAATGCTATAATGGATCTGTAACGGCTCTCTGTGGAATTCTTCAGACACAATAAAATCTCTTTGTAATGAGGATAAATTGCACATATTATACTTATTATTCAGTAAGAACATATTTTATTTACCTATAACATCTTTCTAGATGGATAGCGATACAGTCTAAAAAAGGCTTCCAGACATCCTATTTTGTGTATTCTCCTTCCCTCTCACAATTTTACATTTAAGGTAATGGATCTTTCTGTTTTTGGTGTATGACACATCTATTACTCTCCTGTAGTCCATATGTTAGTCTTGCAGCTCTGTTTCAAATGATGATTTAACTAGCTTGAAAAAAAATAATTTTGGTATTCAGAGTAATATAAGGCCAAAGTGCCCAGGGTTCTACCCGATCCTTGCAATACCGTTTATTTTTAAAGAGCTGAGATAAAGTTTATTTTCACTGAGTAAAATTAAAGAATACTGAAGCCTCAGTTCAGATGAACAACTATAACATGAAAACACTATATTATCATTAATATTAATCTAACTTTCTTGCATTAATACAAGATGTCCTATACTGCTTAGTTTTATTGAAGAAGGGATAGAGGGGAAGCTACTAGCTACTCTCATAAAATGATAAAAACAAATAGTCTCCTAATATCTCTTTATTTTAAATAACATAACATTCATATTACTCATAATATTTTAATCCTCACTGACCATGTCAATTCAGTAATGTCAATAATAAATCCTTCACAGTTTTTTTGTCATATTTAACTCTGATTTTTAAATTCAGAATCATTGTTAAATTTAGTCTAATGTGAAGAATAGCTTACATTTTGCAGTGATATTCTCTCTAAAGCATTTTTTAGATTTATTTTATAGTAAAAATAGGTCTGAAAAGAAACCACAATCAAAGTTAATCATGAAGAAAGTCTCTTTAGTAAAGGAGGCAATGGCTTCCCAAATGACTCATTTGGATGAGCAGAAAGCCAGCCTGTTTTCACAACTCTTGGCCCAGTCTGGGACTTGATGTTCTAAGCAATGCTCCAATCCCCCTAACATAACTGAACCTCCATCTGGTCTTCACAAGTTACAGGGAAATGTAAACCATAAAGAAATCTAGAGAAGACTCATAAAGTTTAACAAAGTCTTATAAAAAAAGATTTATAAAATCACATTAATAAAAATGAGATTTATTTTTTCAAATTGTGGAGTATGTTGAGATAAAGGACTGACTTGATAGTCCTTGAACTGCTACACACAAAACAGGCCTTAGAGGAAAGTCCTTGACTCAATATACAGGCAGAAAGCAGATACAGAGAAAAGCCACTATTGTATGAATAGAAAGGACAAGAAAATAGAATAAGTACTAATGTTGGTGTTTGGTTAGAACAGGAAGTGGTAACTTAACATAAGGAGATTTGAATATGTTTTCAGCTTCAGGTATTGAATCTTATCAAAACATAGGTGTTGGCAAAGAGAAGAACATGTGATTTATGTATGAAGTGAGGACTAAGGGTGTTCCTAAAAGGAGCAGCATTACTTCTTTCCAGGTCAGAAAACAACATAAGCGACAAACAAAGATTGTACCAACTTCCTCTGCTATACAATAACAACGACATCTACAACATTTATGGACCACCTACTATACATCAGGCCATAATCTCTACTAACTCTTTTGTTCCTACAACATTGCTAGGAGAGAAGGTAACATTATTCCTCAAAATCTAGCTGCAGGGAGTTTAAGTAAATTGGTCAAGGTCATAGCCAATCAGCGGCAAAACCAAGATTTGAACCTCAGCCATCTGGATCGAGAGCTTACATTGCATTATTATTCTTTCCTGGCTCTTGGTGTTATTATTTTCTTTAGTTTTGTTTATAAAATTGGTTATTATTTTGTGCCTCTAAGGTTTGTGTTAAAGTAGGAACAACACCTGTGTCCATTTAGTATGTTTCAAGTCTAAAAACTGCAGAGGTAGAAAGGCATGAGGGGATGGGAGGGACTAGGGGGAGGAGGAAGACAACAGAATTTTCAGAAATTTGAAGGATGATGTACTGTTTGAAAAGCCCTACTCAATATGTTCAGTTCCATAGTTTAAATATCATAAATTACTAACAGAAAGTACATTACTTTAGAAGTTAAAGACTGGCTCCATTAGATTGCTAGAGCATAGGTCAATGAGTTCTTTAAAAGTTTAATCCAGACGGGCTGGGCACACTAGAAGGATCAGGAGTCACAGAAACAAAGCTGGGTCATTTCACTCTGTTCTTGACACACAAAATGCCATTATTTATAGTATGGAGTTTTAACTATTCATAGCATGAAGTTTAAACCACTTCACCTGGAATTAAAAAGTCTTGGCAGTTTTGCCCCAGCCACCTTTCCAGCCTCGCTTCCTGCGATCTGTGACCACTCCTCATTATATACATGTTAATTGTTCCCAAACATGCTGTAAACTAGAATGCTTTCTCTGATTAAAATTTAATGGATGCAGCACACCAGCATGGCACATGTATACATATGTAACAAACCTGCACGTTGTGCACATGTACCCTAAAACTTAAAGTATAATAATAATACAATTAAAAAAAAAGAATGTTTAAAATCTGATTTGTTGTTGGAATGCCAACTCAAATGTTAATACTTTCTTTGTTTTTTTATTTTTTTGTTCTTCAATAAATATATCTATTTTATGAACACATAGAAAACATGAATATGCAGTATTTGGAGAATATGAAGTTTTCTCTACCTATATGTAAAATTATTACACATGTATTACATATATACATACCCCAAAAATCCAGTTTATTGATTACATTCCTCAATTAAGTTTTGTTATTTCTGATTTTTTCTGGTAGATCAGCCCCATTCTTAAAATACATCACCTAATATGCTTCCTCGCCATCTTTACTGTAAATATATGTATTCTAACTTCCGGATATTAAAAGGCCAATATTTTCTAAATATTTCCATCATGACTCCCCAAGCAAATCTTTGCCTACTTCTTTTCATATCTATATATATAGAGATATGTAGATAATATATTTATTTCTTATATATCTATATATGTTATATTTATTATATATCATATATAGATATTATATATAGAATATATTATATATAGATCTATTATCTATATTATATATAGATATATATAACAAATAAGTATATATATTATCTACATATCTCTATATAACAAATAAGTATATATATTATCTACAAATCTCTATATAAATATATAGATATGAAGAGGAATAGGCAAAGATTTGCTTGGGGAGTCATGGAAATATTTAGAAAGTATTGGCATTTTAATATCTGGATATAAATATTTATATATAGAGAGATATAGATAATATATATATATACTTAAGCATATATATTATACTCTAATTGTTTCCCTTAGTGCATTTATTCAATCATTGAACAATATATGCTGAGTACCTATTACATACCAGGCATATTCTAAACTCCCTAAACCTAGGACTATTTGTCATTTTGATTTGGGGTGGGAGAGTGACTTTCTATTCCCATGCTCACTTCTCAACACATAGTAGCCATTAATCAAATACTTGTTGAACCGAACCATCCACAGGAGCCTCAGTAAACATCACAATCAATAAGTAATCATTAAAAGATAACATCTTATGCTTTCTTAAAATGCAATAATTAATGTGTGGAAAAATACACAGGCATAACTCATTTTAGTGAACTTCACTTACTGCCCTTCACAGGTATTAAATTGTTTACAGATTGAAAGTCCATAGCAACCCTGTGTCAAGCAAGCCTATCATCAGCACTATTTTTCCAACAGCATGTGCTCACTTTGTGTCTCAATATTTCAAACTTTCTTCATTATATTGGTTGTGGTGATCTGTGATCAGTGGTCTTTGACGTTACTATTGTAATTGTTTGGGGGCACCACAAACCACTCATATAAAACAGATAATTTAATAAATGTTGTGTGTGTTCTGACTTTTACACTGACCGATGGTTTCTCCAAATTTTGCCCGCTCCTCAGGCTGTTCTATTCCCTGAGACATAATAATATTACAATTATGCCAATTAAAAACCCTACAATCGTCCAGGCGCGGTGGCTCACGCTTGTAATCCTAGCACTTTGGGAGGCCAAGGAGGGTGGGTTGTCTGAGATGGGAAGTTCGACACCAGCTTGGCCAACATGGTGAAACCCTGTCTCTACTAAAAATACAAAATAAAATAAAATAAAAATAAAATAGCTGGGAACAGTGGCACGTGCCTGTAATCCCAGCTACTCAGGGGGCTGAGGCAGGAGAATTGCTTGAACCCCGGGGGGGCGGAGGTTGCAGTGAGCTGAGATGGCAACACTTCACTCCAGGCTGGGCAAAAGAGCGAAACTCCATCTCAAAATAAATAAATAAATACCCTACAATGGCCTCTGAGTGTTTAAGTGAAAGGAAGAGTTAACACGTCTCTCACTTTAAATCAAGAGCTAGACGTGACTAAGCTTAGCAAGGAAACCATGTCAAAAGCCAAAACAGGCTAAAAGCTAGGCCTCTTGTGCCGAAGAGGAAAGTTTTGAATGCAAAGAAAAGTTCTTCAAGGAAATTAAAAGTGCTACTCCAGTGAATATACAAATGCTAAGAAACAGCCTTGGGCCCAGTGCGGTGGCTCAGGCCTGTAATCCCACCACTTTGGGAGGCCGAGGTGGGCGGATCACGAGGTCAGGAGATTGAGACCATCCTGGCTAACACGGTGAAACCTCGTCTTTACTAAAAATAAAAAAATAAAAAAAAATTAGCCAGGCGTGGTGGTGGGCGCCTGTAGTCCCAGCTACTCGGGAGGCTGAGGCAGGAGAATGGCATGAACCCGGGAGGCGGAGCTTGCAGTGAGCCGAGATCGCGCCACTGCACTCCAGCCTGGGCGACACAGCGAGACTCCGCAGGGGAGGAGGGGAGGAGGGGAGGAGGGGAGGAGGGGAGGAGAGGAGGAGGGGAGGAGGGGAGGAAGGGAGAAACAGCCTTATTGCTGATATAGAGAAAATTTTAGTAGTCTGGATAGACGTTCAAACCAGGCACAACCCAACATTCCCTTAACCCAAAGTCTAATCTAGAGCAAGGCCCTAACTCTCTTCAGTTTCATTAAGGCTGAGAGAGGTGAGGAAGCTGCAGGGAAACACGTTTAAAGCTAGCTGAGGCTGGTTCATAAGGTTTAAGGAAAGAAGTCATCATTATAAGATAAAAATGCAGTATGAAGCAGCAAGTGCTGATGGAGAAGCTGCAGTGATTCAAAAGATCATTGGTGAATGAGGTTTTCTTAAACAATAGATTTTCAGTATAAATGAAATAGCCTTCTATTGGGAGAAGATGTCATCTAGGAATTTCATAGCTAGAGAGAAGTCAATGCCTGGCTTCAAAGCCTCAGAGGACAGGCTGACTTACTTGGTAGGGGCTACTGCAGCTGGTGATTTTAAGTTGAAGCCAATGCTCATTGACCATTCTGAAAAGTCTTGGGGTCGTTAAGAACTATGCTAAATCTGTCCTCCCAATGCTCTATAAATGGCACAACAAAATCTGAATGACAGCACATCTGTTTAGAGCATGGTTTACTGAGTATGTTAAGCCCACTGTGGAGACCTACCGCTCACAGACAGAAAATATTCCTTTCAAAATATTACTGCTTATTGACAACGTACTGGTCACCCAAGAGATCTGATGGAGATGTATGAGGAAATTAATGTTATTTTCATGTCTGCCAACACCACATCCATTCTGCAGCCCATTATTTAAGACATATATTTTATAATGCTATAGTTGCCATATATAGTGATTCCTCTGATGTATCTGGGCAAAGTAAATTAAAAATCTTCTGGGAAAGATTCACCATTCTAGATGCTATTAAAGCATATATGATTCATGGGAGAAGATCAAAATATCAACATTAACAAGAGTTTGGAAGAAGTTGATTCCAACCCTCATGGATGACTTGGAGGGGTTCAAGACTTCAGGGAGGAGGCCGGGCACAGTGGCTCACACCTGTAATCCCAGCATTTTGGGAGGCCAAGGTAGGTGGATCACGAGGTCAGGAGATCGAGACCATCCTGGCTAACATGGTGAAACCCCGCCTCTACTAAAAATCCAAAAAATTAGCCAGGCGTGGTGGTGGGTACCTGTGGTCCCAGCTACTCAGGAGGCTGAGGCAGGAGAATGGCGTGAACCTGGGAGGCGGAGCTTGCAGTGAGCCAAGATCTCGCCACTGCACTCCAGCCTGGGCAACAGAGTGAGACTCCGTCTCAAAAAAAAAAAAAAAAGGCTTCAGGGAGGAAATAACTGCAGAAGTGGTAGAAAGAGCAAGAAAATTGGAATTAGAAGTGGAGCCTGAAGCTGTGACAGAATTGCTGCAATCTCATGATAATATATGAACACCTACGGAGTTGCATCTTATGAATGAGGGGCAAAAGAAATTGTTTCTTGAGATGGAATCTATCCCTGGTGAAGATACTGTGAACATGGTTGAAATGACAACAGAGGATTTAGAATATTCCATAGACGTAGTGGGTAAAGCAGTGGCAGTGTTTCAGAGAACTCACTCCACTTTTGAAAGAAATTCTGCAGTGAGTAAAACACTATCAAAGAGCACTGCGTGCCATAGAGAAATCTGTGAAAGGAAGAGTTGGTTGATGTGGCAAAGTTTGTTGCTGTCTCATATTAGGAAATTGCCACAGCCACCCCATCCTCCAGCAACCACTGTCCTGATCGGTCAGCAGCCGTCAACAGAGAGGCAAGACCTTACACCAACAAAAAATTACAACTCATTGCAGGCTGAGATCATCATTAACATTTTTAAACAATAAAGTATTTTAAAATTAAGGTATATACTTTGTTTAGACATGATGCTGTTGCACACCTAATAGACTACAGTATAGTGTAAACATAGCATTTATGTGACTTGTTTTATTGCAGTGGTGTGGAAGCAAACCCACAATATCTCTGAACTACGTATGTCTGGATAGGTCAAAAAGTAGAACTTTAAATTTGGCAGGATCTCAGATCTGGAACTTTTATAATGCTAATTAAAAAGGGAGTAATGAAACACAGCACCATTTTGTGGCTCTTAACTTTTTCTCTAACATTTTAAGTAGATTTTAATCTCCTCCAGGCCACCACGTTAGACTCATCGATTGCCCTTAAAATTCAAGGGTAATTTAAAGTCATCTAGTTCAAACCCCACATTTTGCAGATGAAGACACTGTCTAGAGAGATTTGCAAAGATGGGATGAGTACTACGTTTCTTTTCCCAATGCCTCTCCCTTTGTATCCTGTCACCACATTTTTTTTCTCTGAAATTTTATTCTCCGGATATTCAGTGGAACAACAGTAGCAAAGTATCAGTTGAGAGGTTTGAAAGAGTGGATGATGGAGAAAATATTTCCTTCTTTTTACATTTCAAGATCTCTCCTGAAGTTAGAGTATTTTATAATAAGAGAATGAAACAGTGCTGAGAAATCTATCTTTGACTAACAGGAAGAGAATTCTGATTAAAACTTTATTTTCCCCTTTTATTCCTTTTTTTCTTCCTTTTCCTTTATGAAAACAAATCTCTTAAATAGAATGTCACATTCATGTGTATACACATATATACACACACGTGCATGAATATATATATTCATTATGGGAAACAAATATTTTACCTCCTTGTGTCTGAAAAATTCCCTGAAAGTTACTTGTTTTATGGCTGATTGTGATTAATTTATTAAGTTATTTTTAAATACAGATCAGACTGATTATGATTAATGTGTTTATCTGCTAAAAGAATAAAAAGAAAGTTAGTTTAGGCAAGCAACCCATTGTGTTCTACTTGTTAATAAATCATTTGTTCTATGAATTTTGCCTCCTGGGTTGTTTACATTTTGAAGCAAAGTCAACATTCCTTCATTCAAAAAATAATAATACTTTATCAACCAACCGCCAGTATAACCTTCAGTCATTTTAAAAGAAGTTAAGACAGGTTGCCTCAAGATTATTACAAGTATAGAGTGTGGGGAAAGTAGCTACCTTCATTTGGATACTAGTAAGTCTTTGAAGCCCAAACCAGATACAAAGTGATTAGAGATGACTTGATCTGAAGGAGGCATATGATTTTTTTTTTTTATTTTTGTGATTTTTTTTTTTTTTTTTTGAGACGGAGTCTCGCTCTGTCGCCCAGGCTGGAGTGCAGTGGCGCAATCTCGGCTCACTGCAAGCTCCACCTCCCGGGTTCACGCCATTCTCCTGTCTCAGCCTCTCCGAGTAGCTGGGACTACAGGCGCCCGCCACCACGCCCGGCTAATTTTTTGTATTTTTAGTAGAGACGGGGTTTCACCGTGGTCTCGATCTCCTGACCTTGTGATCCGCCCACCTCGGCCTCCCAAAGTGCTGGGATTACAAGCGTGAGCCACCGCGCCCGGCCGGAGGCATATGATTTTAAGTGTCCACATTTGAACAGAGAGCTAAATATCAGCTAAGCAGAAGTTAGGACGCAACATGCAGTGTGTACATTGCTGGCTTTTGCTTCCTATTCAGTTTAATGCCCCAATTTTCATTGCTTTCATTTTTTTTTTCTCATAAGGTTACTCTTGATCTGATTAGTGAGACCTCGCCCTCTTCTAATCATCTCACTTCTATTATCTTACAGTATTTTTCAGAACCAGTATGTACAGTATTTTTTAGCTCTTGTTGAAAACACACAGTTTCCTCCTCCTCTCCTTGAAACCAGCCCACTGCCTGGCACCATTTCTTGAAACAAATCACGATGCCATTCCAGTCTAACAGGCAACTTGCAATTTCAAAAACAAATTCAGCTGCAATCGCTTTTAAAACATCTTACTAGGTTACTTTTCTGTCTTACGTCACCCAGGTTTCCAGAAATCTACTCAAAATGCCTAATGAGGCAATAAATTTCTTTATTGACTGCTCAGAATGTGGAAACAAATTGGAGTGACTCGCTCAGGCCTTTTCTTAACCCTCTTATTCAGCAAAACAGTTTATTTTACTGAAAGAATAGGAAAAAAAGAGCTGACAATTTAAAATTAACTAAGTAGGCCCACCCTCTCTATGGCCTTTAGGCTATTCAGGACGATCTTTTTTGCAAGAGTGTATGTTACAGCTTAAATGAGATTGTAAAAGAGCAAAATCTTGGCTTATTTATCATCTTGTGAAAATAACTCCCATGTTTGCCTTTTCATTTATTGTGATTTATTACTCCAACTAATTTTTAATGCAGAATTTTCTTGCGTTGTGTTTGTTAGTTTTATGATTTGTATTTGTTTTGTCTTAAGGAGCAATGGTCTTCTGTTAGGCCTTAATCCATTGGTAGAAATTGACTTGAGGGGCTATCTAAAAAACAAACCTTGCTTATAATGCATTGGTAAGGATAGAAAATAACACAGGAAAAAGAAAGTGCCATGAAAACTTTACATTTCTCTCTATAGTTTGCTTAAACAAATATTTGAAATATTTACATTTGAAATATTTGCTTAAAAATATTTAAATTATTTGTATCCCCTGAGCATATTCCAAATGATATGGGTAAACGTATTGAAAAATGTTGTTAATGGATTAAAAAGCTAACAACTAACTACATGAAGAAAAGTATTTGTTTATAAACACATAAAGAAAATACATCCTAAAATAAATATGTTTACAGTTTAAAGTGAGCGTAGAGTAAGTTTAGCTCAAACTCCTCAATTTACAAATATTGAAAGAAAGGGTGGGGAAATAAAGAGATTTAATAAACATCACCAGAAATTTGGTACAAGGCACCAGATCTGGAACTCTCATTTCCTAAGCTCTGAGTGTTTATTCCAATATTTCATTTTTGCCTTCCTTACTTTTCATTGCTGAACCTGAAAATGCCATATGGTATTAGTTCCTTTTTCATGCACCCGTTCATAAAAAACAAATCTAAATGGATGTGGAGGAAGGGAGGAGATCATCTATGCCCCAAAATGTTGGGAGTCAGCATTTTATTTTCTCCTTAGAAACAGTGGCCTTCCCCACAGTTAAAAATAATGTTTTATGTTCCCCTTTTCTCTTCTTTTTAATTTTGAATCTTTCATACTTATTACTTGAAGTTCAGAATACTAATATGAGTATGAAATATGGAAAGGAATTGAAAATAACACTGGGTAACTATAGCTTCTAGTGTGTTAAAAATCAATGCTGATTATTGGTTTGTGAAATCTTTTCATGAGTTCTTGGAATTCCCAAAAGTGGGATGATACTAAGGAGAGAATAAAGGTAGTTAATAGGAGGCAATTGATTGCTCCTATTTTGAATTAGTTATTTATTTTGAATTTTCAAAAGAATGAGACACAAGTTTATATCGTCATCTATGAAATTTGGATTTATGTTTATATGTACAATTAACATTTATTATAGAAACATAAACAGACCTAGATAATACCCTAGATATTTAATGCTAAACTCTACATTTAACAGGTAATGCCTAGGAAGATAAAGTCATTTACTTCAATGGTACACAGCAAAATAGTAGTAGAGAAAGAGCTAAATATACCTAATCTCACGTTATTTTTTCCCAACAAGCAGCCTCTCACCTATATATGAGGGTACTTAAATGTTCTTATGCAGATAATTTGAGTTGTTAAAAATAAATATACAGATGAACGAATTCTATACAAGTCCTTCATTAACACAATCACTTTTCTAAGCAGCACTGAAGTTACAGAGAAAAGTTTATTAATCACCACAACATCTTAATACCGCCCCTTAAGTGCCCATGCATTACTGAAACCATGGCCACTATTACAAATCATTTATTCCTAAAATAAAGAGCATAAACAGAAAAACTCTTTACTAACATGAAGATATTGCAACTCTCATTCTCTTTATTAACTCACTGTAATGGAAGACTTCAAAATCTAAATTAAAGGCAATTATGAATAAATAAATCCTGCTATAAATATAATTACCAGTCTTGAAAAGAAATGGATTTATCTTAAGATTTTATCAGAAAAAAATAAATTTTTGTATATTCCTTACCATAACAGTTTTTCACACACACACACACACACACACACACACACACACACACACACACACAGTCATCTGGGTGAGCCTTATTGACAGCTATTTCTTCTGTGAACTCATTTCCCACAATTTTCTTAAGTCATCTTCTTAAGTAATATAGAGATGTGAATGAGTTGAAAACATGGACTCTGAGAAGACTACCCGATACTCTAATAGGTATATCCCTAATATGCCTTTGTGTATCTTTCTCAGTTGCAATACTTACCAGAAACTTCCGAATCAGTAAAACAGATGATTATTTAAATTTCATATGAGGATAAACATTGCATTAGTAACTCCTAAGGTCCTAGAGTTTCTCTTTTGTGGAAAGAGAGTGCATCTCCTTGATACGAGCAGTTCAGATTGGTTCATTTGTTTTGCATATATGGCTAAGCAACTAACGTAAAGTTGAGAATCTGAAGATAGGGCTCTTCGTTAAAAGTTTTCTCTAAACAGTTTTTTTAACTTTGAATAAAAGACTCTGTACCCTTCTGAGCATTACTTTACTTATTTATACCTATTAAATTGTTTGGGATGTGATAATTTCTAATTCTCCAAGTATTCATATTCTGAATAATATTTTACCTCTAAATGGCATTTATGTACTATACACTTTGTAGTTTACTTAATGCCACTTTAAAATTACCAACTCATATCAGAACGAGGATAAGTTTTACCTGGTAATCCAAATCCAAAATTTACTTTTCCACTTCTCCAATGGTCCATAAGCATACTCAAGAATATAAAAAAATTAAAGAGCAATTCTTCAAGTTACAGAATACTGATGTAAGAATTTAAGGATTTTCTGATACTATGAACTAGTTTATTTAGTACAAGAAAAGGTTATTCAATGAAAAAAACAGTATATTAATTTATCTTATATCTTAAAAACTAAGATTTTCTCTGGTGGCTAATTCACTTAAAATAATGAAAACATTAAATTGACACTTCTTAGTTATCTAATGGGGTTGTAATGAACATTTCCTGGGATTTCATGTCAGTTGCTCTTCTATCATAACTACTTTCTCCATCCACAGAGACGGGTCCCCACGAGCAAGTGACACTCTTTCCTCTAATCCCAGCTGACTTGATGTAGCTGGAATAATCACACTCTTTCTCCAAGGAATGTAGAATTAAAATTGAGAAACTCTTTTTCAGCTTAATCCAAGTCTTTGGAAATAGATGTAAACTCATAAATACGGAGGAACCCTAGTCCAGCTTCTCTGAGGATTGGAATCAACAGCTGGCATAGAAACAGAGATGAGACAGACACACAGAGAGAAGCAGAGATCGAAGACAGAGAAAATATTTCAGCAGACATTAAGGATCCAGTTTCTGTCTCTCCTAAAGAACAAACCTTTTTTTTTTTTTCCTCTTAGATGACATGAGAGAATCCAGCAGCTGTTTAATACATATATTTTTGGTTTAAATTTGCTCAAATTGGAATCTGTTACTTGTGAAAAAAGAGTCCTAATTAAGTATAGGATGTTTTAGTAGTTTTGTTAAAACCAGCCATATAGACATCCAAAATAAAGAAGTTTCAGAATCACCAATGTGAAATAAGTTGGCATTAGAAGTATGATCTATACTGATTATAAAACTATGCTCATAATATATAACACAAATGAATCTTGTAAAGTAGAATTATCAGTAATATCATCAAAGTAATGGTTAAAGTAAATTTTAAAAATATGTTTTATTATAGTTTGTTTCACCAAAGTTTTACAGCTTTACTCACTTTAAACACAGTTCACTTTTAATTTTCATTATATGATAAAGAAGATTAATTTGCATTTTACATTTTGCCTCCTAATGTTTTCTAGAATAATGGACTTTCTACTCTCAGCCCCTTGGTAGGCATAATGAGAGGGTTTCACTGCCTACGTTTTAAGGCAATGTTCAAATTAGCTTACCTACTCTTTTCATCACGTCTTATGTTTTAAGAGCTCTGTGAAGCAATGAAAAGAGTATAATGGAACCATAGATCAAGGCACCTCATTCATTAACTTTTAAAATATCACCTCATTTATTTAGTCTTCCCTTGGAGTTTCTCTTTTGATAAGTAGCAATTTTATTAAACCTCCATTTAAGCTAAATGAGAAAGAATGACATACTTTGCTACAATACCTATAAAGACAATATTCTTACATTTAAATTTACTTTAGGCAGGAACATTACAGTGTAATCACAACATCTGTTTTTTGTGTGTGTCTATAAGCAGTGGGGAGAATACTACTAGCTTTTAAATTTATAGCACACCAAATAGCTAATACAGATTCTGGCCATGAGGGAAAACTTTGATGAAATTACCCTATCTAAGGGAACAAAATGGGTGAAATTACTGGCAGGCCAGAATATTTGAAAGCATGCTCTAAGAAGTCTGAAGGAAGAAAATCCTGGTATCAAATGTAATTCATTAAAAGTAACAATGCATGTTGTCCTGTAATTGGGTATGCTTGAGGCTCCAGACAAAAATCAGTAACATTATATCCTCTAAATTAAAGAATAACTGTCATAGGATTCAATACATCACCTTGCAAATATAATTTCTTTTGTAATGAAAATATACATGTACTCCCAGCACGTTGGGAGGCCCAGGCGGGTGGATCACGAGGTCAAGAGATTGAGATCATCCTGGCCAACATGGTGAAACCCCGTCTCTACTAAAAATACAAAAAATCAGCCAGGCGTGGTGGCGGGCGCCTGTAGTCCCAGCTACTTGGGAGGCCAAGGCAGGGGAATCGCAGAGGTTGTGGTGAGCCAAGATCATGCCACTGCACTCCAACCTGGGCGACAGAGCAAGACACCCTCTCAGAAAAAAAAAAAAAAAAAAGAAAAGAAAAGAAAAGAAAAGAAAAGAAAAGAAAATATACATGTACTCGGGGACAGTGTATGAGAAAGCAGTAGCTTAAGAAAGAATGCTACAATAGCACCCCCTTATCTGTGGAGGAAGTGTTCCAGATCCCCAGCGAATACCTAAACCGCTGATAGTATCAAACCCTATATATGCGATGACTACTAATAAAATAGTATCAATCCCTATATACACTATAACTAATCATAAGATAGAAGAATTAAAACAATATACTGTAATATAAGGTATGCAAATGTCTATTTCAAAATACCTTATTTTACTGTAATAACTTATTTTCAAACTCTGGTTGACGGTGAGTAGCTGAAACCTCAGTGAGTGAAGACATGTGATAATGGGAGACTACTACATAAATCTTTAGACTTTCACTATGATACTCCTAGTAAAATATCCAATTCACAAAGAATGGAAAAATCAATGGCCTATAGGATTTACGAGAAAAGACTGAGGGGAAAAAAAACACTTTCTATTATATAAAAAACCCATAAATATTAAAGTAATCCAATGAATATTATCTACTATCTTATTCAATAGTAGGAAATAAAATTGAGAATCAGAAATCCAGCTCTGTTCTCCCCCCAAGCCCCACCCCCAAATTTTTACATAACGATCTCCTTCTTCTCACTAGCCACTGGATCATGTCTTCTCAAATTAAAATTCTATGAATTTTCTACTACATAACTTCTCAGAAGTATACACATGAAAAACTATATTTAAAGACAAAGTAGCCCCAACTTCTGATGACAACCATCTTTTCCCTATGCTAGAAAGCCCCCATTTCTTCTTTAACAGGACAGAGGAGAGTTTTCGCCCACTGAGCTACTTTGCACAGCTGGATAAAAACTTCTCCAAATTACTAGATTTTACTTTTTAGTTCACCCATGAATAATAATGAGCTATTCAATCATAAGGAAGAAAAAATGCCAGCTCTACCCACATTCTGAGATTGTCTTTTGAATCACAACTCACTTGCCCCCTTTTGCGTGGGGCTGGTTTGTTTCATTAAAAGTGTGCACGGAAGTTTTATAGTTCACTATAGTGTGCGTGGGGAATCATCACTCACAGAATTCAGTGCTCAACTCACATTACATTATAACCACTTCAGAGAGGGGCATTCTGTGTTTAGATGGACAAGGGTCAGGTACAAACCAGTAACAAAACATGTTTCTTCCTGCACCTACTTCTTCAGTTCCCTACCTACCACAGAAACATCACACTGAGAATCTGAAGAAAGCTATGAACTTCTCTCCCCAACACTCCAAAATGTAGACTGAAACTTTACACACAATATGATTTCTTTTACTGAGAATTTATTCTTTTCACATCAAATATAAAAACAAAGAATTGTTATTTTAGTTTTTGGTTTTCAGTGCAAAATTTAACAAAACAGATACTTCCAGGAAGGCATACCGAAATAAATTCTAATTGGAAAAAAATGAACAAAAACTAGGTAATTCTTTCTTTCCCAGGAGCAGTGTTTCTCAAGCTTAGCTGCACATTGGAGTTACCTGGGGAGATTTAAAACATACTGTGGCCTGGGTCCTACCATCAAATATTTATATTTAATTGGTCTGTGGTGCCCTTGGCATTGGAATTTTTTAAATCTCCCCAGGTGATTCTAATGTGTAGTCAAGGTTGAAAAGCATTGTACTAGAATGCAGATTAGTACAAGATTATGTTAATCTTTCAAGTAATTAGAAAAGTTTTGTTGGAAATAAATAAGACTAAATGTTATCTGATACCATTCTACAGTTACTGACATGCTAATTAAAATAAGAAAAAAGCAGTAAAATATTCGTTCAAGTAAGATTATAATATTCAATCTTTATAAATCCCTTTAATGTTATAATATGGAATAAGATATTTAGTAAGACTATGTATCCCTGGGTAAACAACTTAAATTTCAGAAACATGCCTACATTTAAATTGTACTAATTCTCCGTTGCTACCTATGGAGGATCATGGAAGAAAAATCCCAGGTTTATTTTTGACGATTATATTGTCCCACATATTAACTTTTTCCAAAGAATTACCAGGAATTGTCTGGCATCAACTAAACAATATTTTTCAGAATTATAGGATGATAAATGGCATTTGAGATGCCCAGATTATTATCTACTTTATTATAATTCAGAAAAAAATTAAGATGATTAATAATCCTGGATTCTGAAAGGAGTTTAGTTAGAATGAGGAGCTATCAGAGTAGCATTAATTTTATAGAAAAAAATGAATTGTCCGGGCACCTGTAATCCAAGCATTTTGGGAGGCCAAGGTGGGTGGATCATCTGAGGTCAGAAGTTCGAGACCAGCCTGGCCAACATGGTGAAACCCCATCTCTACTAAAAATACAAAAATTAGCTGGGCACGGTGGTGCATACCTGTAATCCCAGCTACTCGAGAGGCTGAGGCAGGAGAATCACTGGAACCTGGGAGGCAGAGGTGCAGTGAGCCGAGATCACATGACTGCACCCCAGCCTGAGTGAGAGAGCAAGACTCCATCTCAAAAAAAAAAAAAAGGAAAAGAAAAAAATTACATTGTACCTCATCCAAATGAATCTGAGCAGATAGTACTGCATTGTACAGAAGATTAGTCTCTTCCATGCAGTGAACACTATGTGCCAGGAAAAAAAAAATACACACAGGAGAATGGTGTGAACCCAGGAGGCGGAGCTTGCAGTGAGCCGAGATCGTGCCACTGTACTCCAGCCTGGGTGATGGAGAGAGACTCCCTCTCAAAAAAAAAAAAAAAAAAATTTATATACACATATATATTTACTAATGTGGAAGAAGCTGCAGGATGCATTACACCATTTCTTTTAAAAATACAGAAAAATATTTATAGTTTGCTACCTCTGTTAAAAAGGTGAGAGAACAATACACTGTATATTCACATTTGCTTGTATTTGTTTCACCAAATGTTGGAAATATACCAAATAAACCAAAAAAATCATGGAAAGGGGCCAGGCGCAGAGGCTCACTCCTGTAATCCTAGCATTTCTAGCACTTTGGAGGCCGAGACAGGTGGATCACCTGTGGTCAGGAGTTTGAGACCAGCCTGGCCAACATGGTGAAACCCCATCTCTACTAAAAATACAAAAATTAGCCAGGCGCGGTGGCGGGTGCCTGTAATCCCAGCTACTCCGGAGGCTGAGGCAGGAGAATCACTTGAACCCGGGAGGCAGAGGGATCGCGCCATTGCACTCAAGCCTGGGAGACAGAGTGAGACTCTGTCTCAATAAATAAATAAATAAATAAATATGGTGGAAAGGGAACATCTCAGTATATATTTGTATATAGTCTTGGTTTTGAAAAATTTTAACATATCATTGTTATAAATATATATTAAAATTAACAAAAAAAACAGTGTGAATGCTCATGCTGATATTTTAGGGTTTCATTCTAAGTACTCATTAAAAAGAGTCTGGTCAAAAAAAATGAAAGCAATAAATATAGAAGATGGTTTTTATAGGTATCTTGTACAACAAGAGAATACAGGCTGAACATCCCTAATCTGAAAACCCCAAATCTGAAATGCTCCAAAATTTGGAATTTCTGAACGCTGACACAATGTCACAGGTAGAGAATTCCACAGGTAAGTACTTGACACAAACTTTGTTTAATGAATAAAATTATTTAAAATATTGGATAAAGTTAACCTTGGGCTATGTATATAATGTGCATATGAAACATAAACGAAATTTGTGCTTCTACTTGGGTTCCATCTGGAAGATAGCTCATTGTGCATAGGCAAATATTCCAAAATCCAAAATTCAAAACATTGGTGGTCCCTAGTATTTTGGATAACGAATACTCAACCTATACTGTGAAGGCTTAGAAAAGGATATAGTAAGAAAGGAGAGAAGGAGAAGGAGGAGGAGGAGGAGAAGGAGGAGGAGGAGGAGGAGGAAAGAAGGAAGAAGAAGGAAGAAGAGGAAGAAGAAGAAGAAGAAGAAGAAGAAGAAGAAGAAGAAGAAGAAGAAGAAGAAGAAGAAGAAGGTTTGTGACCTAAAAAATGTTTGTCTCCTGTTTTTTTTTTTTTTTTTTTTTTGACAGAGTCTCCCTCTGTTTCCCAGTCTGAAGTGCGGTCCCGTGATCTTGGCTCACTAAGACCTCCACCTCCCGAGTTCAAGGGATTCTCCTGCATCAGCCTCCCGAGTAGCTGGGACTACAGGCGTGCACCACCATGCCTGGCTAATTTTTGTAGTTTTATTTTATTTTATTTTATTATTATACTTTAGGTTTTAGGGTACATGTGCACAACGTGCAGGTTTGTTACGTATGTATCCATGTGCCATGTTGTTTTGCTGCACCCATTAACTCGTCATTTAGCATTAGGTAGATCTCCTAATGCTGTCCCTCTCCGCTCCCCCCAACCCACAACAGTCCCCAGAGTGTGATGTTCCCTTTCCTGTGTCCATGAGTTCTCATTGTTCAATTCCCACCTATGAGTGAGAACATGCGGTGTTTGGTTTTTTGTCCTTGCGATAGTTTACTGAGAATGATGTTTTCCAGTTTCATCCATGTCCCTACAAAGGACATGAACTCATCATTTTTTATGGCTGCATAGTATTCCATGGTGTATATGTGCCACATTTTCTTAATCCAGTCTATTGTTGTTGGACATTTGGGTTGCTTCCAACTCTTTGCTATTGTGAATAGTGCCGCAATAAACATATGTGTGCATGTGTCTTTATAGCAGCATGATTTATAGTCCTTTGGGTATATACCCAGTAATGGGATGGCTGGGTCAAATGGTATTTCTAGTTCTAGGTCCCTGAGGAATCGCCACACTGACTTCCACAATGGTTGAACTAGTTTACAGTCCCACCAACAGTGTAAAAGTGTTCCTATTTCTCCACATCCTCTCCAGCACCTGTTGTTTCCTGACTTTAATGATCACCATTCTAACTGGTGTGAGATGGTATCTCGTTGTGGTTTTGATTTGCATTTCTCTGATGGCCAGTGATGATAAGCATTTTTGCATGTGTTTTTTGGCTGCATAAATGTCTTCTTTTGAGAAGTGTCTGTTCATGTCCTTCGCCCACTTTTTGATGAGGTTGTTTGTTTTTTTCTTATAAATTTGTTTGAGTTCATTATAGATTCTGGATATTAGCCCTTTGTCAGATGAGTAGGTTGCAAAAATTTTCTCCCATTCTGTAGGTTGCCTGTTCACTCTGATGGTAGTTTCTTTTGCTGTCCAGAAGCTCTTTAGTTTAATTAGATCCCATTTGTCAATTTTGGCTTTTGTTGCCATTGCTTTTGGTGTTTTAGACATGAAGTCCTTGCCCATGCCTATGTCCTGAATGGTATTGCCTAGGCTTTCTTCTAGGGTTTTTATGGTTTTAGGTCTAACATGTAAGTCTTTAATCCATCTTGAATTAATTTTTGTATAAGGTGTAAGGAAGGGATCCAGTTGCAGCTTTCTACATATGGCTAGCCAGTTTTCCCAGCACCATTTATTAAATAGGGAATCCTTTCCCCATTGCTTGTTTTTGTCAGGTTTGCCAAAGATCAGATAGTTGTAGATATGTGGCATTATTTCTGAGGGCTCTGTTCTGTTCCATTGATCTATGTCTCTGTTGTGGTACCAGTACCATGCTGTTTTGGTTACTGTAGCCTTGTAGTATAGTTTGAAGTCAGGTAGCGTGGTGCCTCCAGCTTTGTTCTTTTGGCTTAGGATTGACTTGGCGATGCGGGCTCTTTTTTGGTTCCATATGAACTTTAAAGTAGTTTTTTCCAATTCTGTGAAGAAAGTCATTGGTAGCTTGATGTGGATGGCATTGAATCTATAAATTACCTTGGGCAGTATGGCCATTTTCACGATATTGATTCTTCCAGCCCATGAGCATGGAATGTTCTTCCATTTGTTTGTACCCTCTTTTATTTCATTGAGCAGTGGTTTGTAGTTCTCCTTGAAGAGGTCCTTCATGTCCCTTGTAAGTTGGATTCCTAGGTATTTTATTCTCTTTGAAGCAATTGTGAATGGGAGTTCACTCATGATTTGGCTCTCTGTTTGTCTGTGATTGGTGTACAAGAATGCTTGTGATTTTTGTACATTGATTTTGTATCCTGAGACTTTGCTGAAGTTGCTAATCAGCTTAAGGAGATTTTGGGCTGAGACGATGGGGTTTTCTAGATATACAGTCATGTCATCTGCAAACAGGGACAATTTGACTTCCTCTTTTCGTAATTGAATACCCTTTATTTCCTTCTCCTGCCTGATTGCCCTGGCCAGAACTTCCAGCACTATGTTGAATAGGAGTGGTGAGAGAGGGCATCCCTGTCTTGTGCCAGTTTTCAAAGGGAATGCTTCCAGTTTTTGCCCATTCAGTATGATATTGGCTGTGAGTTTGTCATAGATAGCTCTTAATTTTTGTATTTTTAATAGAGACGCGGTTACACCATGCTGGCCGGGCTGGTCTTGAACTCTTGACCTCAGGTGACCCGCCCACCTCGGGCTCCCAAAGTGCTAGGATTACAGGCATGACCCACTGGGCCCAGCCTGTCATAAGTTTTTAAATTAAAAAAAAAGCATTTTCAAAAGAAATATGTGATATCTCATTTGCATAAAAAAGTAAAGGTACATACAAAGTGATAAATAATAGTAAGCTTTGTTCATTGAAATTTCATCAACACTTTTCCCTGGGACATGGCAATAGATTTAAGTTTCATATTCTTTCAGCTTAATGTCCTTGGCTCCACCCACCACATCCCTGGCTGGTGCTCTATCTGTTGGACTTTACTGAGCATCCCTCTTTTTTCAGAGACCATGACTTTCCCTCATGTTTTCTTCCCACTCACTTGGATTCTGGAAAAAGCCTCAGGCCACAAGAGCACTAGACAGAAAACTTCAGGAAACACAGATATGAGATACATCTAGGGTTTGGAGAAAAACCAAGATTATTCCCCCTCTGTGTCTTCTTTTTTGCAAAAAATGGGGGTCATCCTGGACGGTTTGCCACAAAATGATGATGAGACATGATGAACCACAAGATGAGACCTGGTCTAGCTTGAAGTTGGTAGTTAAGTCCTCAGGATGGAATGCTGGTAAGGTATGAGATAGTAGGAACAAGTAGGATTGACTGTTTGTTAGGATTCAGCTCCCTTGTTCCTGTGTTACCCTTCTCATCTTGGGCTGCCCAACCACCATAATCGCTCTGGAACAAGATGAGATTCGACTATGAATTAGGAATTTGAAAGAGAATTTCATAGCAGCAGAGAAATTAGCAGCCAAGTTAGCTGGAGCAATAAGGTGGATAGATATAAGGTTTTCGTTTCGAGTTCTCTTGGCCAAAAATAGATTTTACTCAGGCAAGCGCTTGACTCCCAGTCTCCTTCCAAAGCTAACTCTACTCTGAATCAGGAGGTAGGAAAGTCAAATAAACAAAGCAGTAACCATGTTAACTTTTCTGGCTAAAGGCAATTTAGGGAGAGTCAGAGGCTAAATAATATTATGGTGGAGAATGTCGTAGAAGTTCCAAAAGTAGTCTATCAAAGGCTTTTGAATAAATATTAGGCTTTCAATAAAATTTTTTGACTGCATCTCCTGATGACTAATCATTCCAAATGTGAAAACATTTCATAGTCTTTGTTCACAGTGCAGGGCAAAGTCAAATCCGAGTTTCATACAAACACTCTCAGCAACTACTTAATGAGATTTGACTATAAAATAATGAAACTGAACTTCTCTTTAGTCACAGATTGGCTGAGACAAATTCTTTAAAAGGAATTGAAATAGCAGCAGCCCCACTCAACTGAGAATATATTTCCTAAGGTAAAAACATAGGACAGTGCTCACTTGGTGTGGAATGACTGAAAAGGAGGTTTGCAAACTTGAGCACATCAGAATCACCTGAAGAGCCTCTTAAAATACAGTTGACTGGATCCCATCCTCCACATCTTCGGTTTCAGTAAATCTGGAGTGGGTCACAAGAATTAGCTTTCCATAAGTTTCTAGATGATACTGATCTACTGCCCCAGGGAACACATTTTGGGAATCATTGCTTTAGAATAATATTACCTTATGGTCTACATAGAAACATTTTTAGAGTATTTCAAAATTTTTGAATTATTTGATTGTATTGTTTTTATTTTCATCATTCATCTGCTAAAAGACATATTAACATTAGCAGTTTTTCATCCCCATAGCCAGGTTACATCCAAGTTTTTCTATGGAATTTAAGTTGCAAAAATTTATATTTGTATGTGTAATCATATGAGCACAAAACTATTACTAGTGTTAATTTCTAGATCAGCATTTCTCAAACCGGGTCATTAAATGTATTTGAGGGAAGTATTAGTCTCTTTTGGAAACACTAGCAAGGGTATAAATTAATGTAATTAACAAAGAAAACACATGAACATTCTTTTTCATAGGTACATAGCTCATTGTTTTGGCCAGTACAGACAGTAAAGTGGCATTTAAGAGTATGCGTTCCAACTATTTCATGCCAAGGCACATAGAGAAATTTAAATTTATTTTGGACCCTTTTGGGGGAAGTGAATGGAGCTGCTGGGGCCAGGAGAGCTAGCCTGAGGGCTCTTACTTCCCTGTCCTGACTAGCCCACTGGGAAGAGAGGAAATTTCTCAATGTCTTGGAGAATTTTTACCCTAGTTTGACTGGGTCCTAGCGAGTTTGAAGCTCTTTATTAGGGTACCTTTTGTTCCAGAATTACATAATAAGGATGCCATATCTAGACAGGTATTTAAGATTGGATGGCCATTGCAGAAATAATACATCACAACATCTAAAGGAGGACAATTTTTCAGGATCTCTTCAGATTTTACCACCCGCCCCACATTCTGTCCTTGAAAAGTGGGAGTACCTTCCTGTCTTCATGCCCCCAGCCCTGCATCTATCCACGTGGTGTAATAAACCTTAGTCGTTGGCCAGGTGCCGTGGCTCACGCCTGTAATTCCAGCACTTTGGGAGGGCAAGACAGGAGGATTACAAGGTCATGAGTTTGAGACCAACCAGACCAACATGGTGAAACCCCTTCTCTACTAAAAACGCAAAAATTAGCGGGGCATGGTGGTACATGCCTGTAATCCCAACAGCTACTCAGGAGGCTAAGGCAGGAGAATCGCTGGAACCCAGGAGGCGGAGGTTGCAATAAGCCAAGATCGCACCATTGCACTCTAGCCTGAGTGACAGAGTGATACTCAAGTCTCAAAAAAAAAAAGTTAGTCATTGACAAGAGTGTCCCCTATTCCTTGGAAATGTTAAAAGAGAAAATAAAAGATGCCAAATATTAAACTAGTTGCTACTGTCCAATGGTGATTTTTCTCCAAATGGTTCAGTGTATAGTGTGTCTAGAAATAGCTATTAATCTCTTCTCTAACCAACATGCTTTGAGAATTGAAGTGTGTAGGATAATGTGCATTTTCACATGTAAACATCCCAAAGTATGCATACATATTGCAGTGAAATGTTAAGATTGCAAGTAAATTTTTATAGCAATAAATTTTAGCTAATTCAAAGGAATAACATAATTTCTCTTTGATGATTTGGGAGAAATGCCAGGATTTTACGTAGACCCGAGCTAATACTTCCTGAGTAAAAATCATAGACCAGAAACCAGTCTCCAAAGCTTTATCTGTCTTAACATCTTTCTCTGCTCAACGATCATGTCAGGTAGACACTCTTATTATCATCATTTTATAAATGAAAAAAAAATACTTGCAATACAGTAAGGTTATGTAGCTTGTTCACAGTCACACAGCTTGTAGAAGGCAGGGCTGTAATTCAGGCCTGAAAACCAAGTCAGGCTTCCGCCATTTTTAATGGTCATCCAAACACTCCAGGGACAGCAAACAGGAATGTGCAGACTGAAGGCATTTTTATTATCTATATTTACAAAAAATATTTAAGATGCCAGGGGTGACTACTTAAATTATGGACCACTATGGAGCACGGAGCATGATGAAGACACTAACATCAGTTGGTACATCTATATTTATTGATGGAAAGATGGCTATGAACTGACAGTAAATAATTAACTTATAATAAACACTTACAATAAGTGTTTTTTAATAGGAATTTTCTTTCTTTTTTCTTTATTTCATTTTATTTATATATTTATTTATTTTTTTGAGATAGGGTCTTGCTCTGTCATCCAGGCTGGAGTGCAGTGGTGTGATCTCGGCTCACTGCAACCTCCACCTCCGGGGTTCAAGCGATCCTCCTGCCCACAAGTAGCTGGGACTACAGGCACATGCCACCATGCCTGGCTCATTTTTGTATTTTTTGTAGAGATGAGGTTTCACCATGTTGGTCAGGCTGTTGTTGAACTCCTGAGCTCAAGCAATCTGCTCTGCCTCAGCACCCCAAAGAGAGGCATTACAGGTGTGAGCCTGTAATTTATTTATTAACATGGGATCATGTTAATAAGGGCATCTGACAGCTGTACTGATAGTGGACAGATACAGTCAGATAGTAAGATAACACTGGATTCTTATTTTCTAAATAGGATTTATATCTATAGTTCTATTTTTCTGAATTTTTGGTAATAGGTATGTGAATTATTTTTTATTTAGGAATAAGCATGATTTTTTTAAAAAGGTGATCCAGTCATCAGTATGTAATATTAATTGCTAACATTTATTGAGCACTTACTATGGGCCAGGCAATGATCTCACAGTTGTTCACAGGAAATCTCATTTAATCTACCTTTAAGAAAACAAAAATGTTGGCCTGGTGCAGTGGCTCACTCCTGTAATCCCAACACTTTGGGAGGCTGAGGCAGGCAGATGAGTTGAGGTCAGAAGTTTGAGACCAGCCTGGCCAACATGATAAAACCCCATCTCTACTAAAAAGACAAAAATTAGGTAGTTGTGGTGGCTCATCCCTGTAGTCGCAGCTACTCAGGGAGGCTGAGGCAGGAGAACTGCTTGAACCCGAGAGGCAGAGGTTGCAGTGAGTTGAGATCACGCCACTGCACTCCAGCCTGGGCAACACAGCCAGACTCTGTCAAAAAATAAACAAAAATGTTGAGGTAGGTATTATTAGCCTTTCCGTTTTACAGATGAAGAAGCTGAGGCCTAGAGAGATTCCACAATCTCTCAGTGTTCAAATGCTAGCAGCCTGAATCCTGAGTAAATGTTCTCAGTCACCACAGTGCAAGGATCTGCAGTTCTTAGGATACGGTTCACAAAAGCCTGCTGTTGCAACATTTCTCCCCACGATGCTCAGTATTATATTCCAGGTATCAGGCAGGATCTTGGAATTTTAAAATAAAATCATTCATTCAAACTGTCGGCCCCCAATACATTAATTCTAATGAAACCAATCTATGTTTATACAGTATTTGAAATACTGGTGATTAATAAGGATTGAACAAAAAGAAAAAAAAATAGTATGAATGAAAGAACTCAGGTCTGGAAGCCAAAAACAGAAAGCTGTTTCCAAGCACTTAGGAAACTGATTTGGCTGGCTTGTTTGCATCCAAACAAGGAATGTGTTCATTTACAAGTGACTGGTCTCTAGTCTGTTTAACACCTAAAGATTTAGAAAATATACCTAATCCCGTTTTCTGACTTCCTTCCTTTGTCTGTTATATATTTTCATGCAATAAAAATAAATGAAACTTCATTTCTGTAAGGCGTTTTTCATTCAGATCTGTCACTGACACGCTGATGTGCAAAATCTCTCTCTCCCTGCTCTCTCACTGAATTTTCTCTCTTCCTTTGCCCATTATGGCTCAGTGGGAGGTTGCACTGTAATTGCAGGATAGCTATGTAGTACCTAAAACACACTCCAGCATTTCAGGTTCTGATAATAAGCTAATAAAAGAATTAAACTTTTCTTCCTACTGTTCTACAATAACAAATCCATTTCAAAAGAAATATTCAACTCCACAACCATTTTATTTATTTATTTATTTATTTTTTTTTTTTTTTTTTTCTCTGCTAAGATTTGGCTGGCTTCACTGAAGTTTCTCCCCTCCTTTTCTTTTCTCACCCTGGTCACTGTGGGTAAGTGGGCAACACAGAGCAGGAACACAAGATTGACCCATACTATTCACAGAAGCTACATGACGGACAACTGGGCCCACATTCAAAGCATCCTAGCTTTCCCTCCATCTTTCCCTGAATCTGATTTCAGTATAAATATGTAAAAGATAATACTCATCTTTAATGCCACTGCAGGTAAAAGCACTCAAAAGTACAAATTTTGTATAAAGTTTTTCAATGATTTTTTAAAACGTGAAGTACTGTAGATTCCGGGAAGGTGCGCAGTAAAGCTGGCTTTGGTGGGATACAATTGTTTCAAACACTTGCCTCTGACTTCATTCTTTAATGAACATCTCTGGAATCAGTAATTACTGTGGGAACACATCTTTAGAGCTATTCTCAAAGAGCAAAATTGGCAGAGGTTGGTTTTATAAAGTTCACAAAATGAATGGTGCCTTATTGCCATAAACAAAGGGATTTTTAACAGCCAGCTTTAAAATACCGAGCGAATTACTGATAAGTGAATCAGTGAATAAAGTCTTTAATTGACAAGAAAATGAAGGATTAGTCTAATAGTGCATTATAGCAATACGCCATGAATTCAGACTTAGGCCTTCTTCTGTATTTGAACTCCGTAATTTAGAAGCTCTTTTAAAAAAATAAATAAATAAAGACTATTTCTTCTAAAGCATTTCTGCTTAAAATTTCCTAAAATGTGTGGTCCTAGTATTCAATCCCAGCATGAATCCTCCAAGTGACTATCATATTCTCATAACTGTGTGTGTACACTATTTGAAGTGACATTATAGTATAGAAAATGTTATCTATAATATCCAAATACTTCTTATATTCAGGTATTTTAGGTATTTTACTAAGTACTTTCTACTTCCTTGTTTTCCATGTGGAATTAATTAATTTAATAAGTAGGGATATAAACCCTGTCCATAATGTGTTTATTTATTTATCTTACTCTCTAAAGCTTTGATTACTTTTAAAAAATTAGTCATATCAATATTAAGTATATTTCTTTAAAAGGGTAACACAATATATGTTTTTCAAAAGCATTTTTTCAAACATAAGGTTTTCACTATTATTAACGTTAAGGGATTTAAGCTTTTTAAGAAAGTTCCCAAAGTGAGATAAATCATTTATTGAACAACTACAATTGAGGTACCAGCTATACATAGTAAGACACTCACCGAATGTTTAAAAATGAGGCATCTATTTAATTTATGTGCAGATGTCTTTTAGTTTCTTTTACTCAGCCAATATCCTTAAAATAGAAAATAAAAAGACAACAGTGAAGGAAAAAAAGGGAAGCAAAATAATAAGAACAACAACGAGCAGTTACTGAGCGCTTACTAGGTCCCAGCCCTGTGCTTAGCACCCTAGAGCTACGATTGCGTTTATTTCCGCTACAATTGCAGAAGGCAGTTATTATTCCCATTTTATGCACAAGAAAACTGAGAGCATAAGATTCCCAGCAAATTTTGTGAAGTCTGGTTTTAAATCCAGGTGTATTTAACTGGCCCAATAAGTGCCAGATACTCCGCTAGGCACAACCACATGCTAACTTACTTACTGAAGAACGAAAACAAATTCTGTCTTCTCAGATTTCACACCTCACTCAGAACTCAACGAAGACCACAACAAAGCGCTCGAGGGAAGCGATTTACCAGGGTGTCTGGGGGTGCTGTTATCATCGCTGCCACACTAACAAATAAGAAGCATTTCCAGGAGAAGACAGGTCCAACACAAGATAGGTGTGCTGAGAAAAGGGTATCATAGTCTTGATTGTGTCCTTTCTCAAAGGGCCAATGTAAACAGGAAATATCAGAACACCTAAATGTAAACAAGTACTTGAGGAATTCTAAAGTTGTTCTAAGAACTATGGAAAAATATTTTTAAAAACATTCATATTATTAAAAATATGGAATATTGTTATGGTTATTATAGCCAGAATGTATCATGGCTCCACTTTTATAAATACTATTAAAAAGTGGTATTTATATCATACTCCTTATAAAATTTCAAACGTCACATTTACGGCAGTGTTTTGTCATTGTTTGTAGTACAATTTAAAATGCACTCCAAAATGGACATGTGATTTTTCTCTTCCATGTATAACTGAGAACTTTTTCCATTTAAAATAATTTGTGAAGCAAAAGTAAGCTTTCACACTATGCAAATAATATACACTAAAACACAGTCACATAACATTTAATAGGCAATAAAATATTCTAAAACTTGACCAGTGTTTCTAATATTTATAAATTGCAGAAGGGTGATTACTTCAGCAGGCTTTTTCATGGAAAATTCCAAATTTTCTTCTTAAATAAGAGATAATTGTCAGTTTGGTATCAGACAATTGCAATAAAGCAAATATCACAATAAAGCAAGTTCCGTGAATGTTTTGGTTTCCCAGTGCACAAAAAAAGTTATGTTTACACTATGCTGTAGTCTATTAAGTGTGCAATAGCATTGTATCTAAAAAAAATGCTCATGCCTTAATTAAAAATATTTTATTGCTAACATATTCTAACAATCATGTGAGCCTTTACCAAGTTATAACGTTTTTGCTTGTGTAAAAGATTGATACTGGAAGCAGTGGGTTTTGGCTTCCGCTCCCTCCCTCTTTCCCCACATCATCATGCTTCCCAACTGCCCCCTGACTGTTCTCTCCCACTTTTCCACCGGCCTGAACCCCTGCCGCAGCCTGGGACCTCCTCATGGGGGCCTCAACGTTGATGGCTGCTCACCGAACAGGTTGGTGGTTGCCAAAGGTTGAGGTGTCTGTGGCAAATTCCTAAAATAAGACCGTGAAGTTTGCCACTTAGATTGACTCTTCTCTTCATGACAGATTTCTCTGTAACATTCAATGTTGTTTGATAACATTATACCTACAGTAAAACTTTTTCCAAAATGAGAATCAATCCTCTTAAACTCTGCTGCTACTTCATCAACTAAGTTTATATCATATTTTAAATCTTTTGACATCATTTCAGTAATGTTCACAGCATCTTTACCAGGAGTAGATTTCATCTCAAGAAATGACTTTCTTTGCATTCACAAGAAGCAACACCTTATTCATTCAAATTTATCATGAAATTGTGCGATTCTGCCACAGCTTCATGTTCCACTTCTAATTCCAGTTTTCTTGCTGTTTGTACCATATCTGCAGTTATTTCCTCCACCGAGGTTTTGAACCCCTCCAAGTCATCCATGAGGATTGGAATCAACTTCTCCCAAACTCCTGGTATGTTGATATTTTGACTTCCTACCATGAATCGTGAATGTTTTTAGTGGCATCTAGAAGAGTGAATCCTTTCCAGAAGGTTTTCAATTTACTTTGCCCAGATTCATCAGAGGAATCACGATATATGCCAACTATAGCACTGTAAAATAAATTTCTTATGTAACAAAATTTGAAAGTTGAAATTACTCTTTGATCCATGGGCTACAGAACAGATGTTGTGTTAGCAGGCATGAAAATAACATTAATTTCCTCATATATCTCCATCAGAGCTCTTGGGTGACCAGGTGTATTGTCAATGAGTAGAAATATTTTAAGTGGAATCTTTTCTCTGTGCGTGAGCAGTGGGTCTCAACAGTGGGCTTAACATTCAGTAAACCATGCTGTAAACAGATGTGCTGCCATCCAGATTTGGTTGTTCCATTTATAGAGCACAGGCAAAGTGGATTTAGCATAATTCTTAATGTCACTAAGACTTTTCAGAATGGTCAATGAGCATTGGCTTCAACTTAAAGTTACCAACTGCATTAGTCCTTACCAAGAGGGTCAGCCTGTCCTTTGAAACTTTGAAGCCGGGTATTGACTTCTCCTCTCTAGATATAAACATCCTAGATGTCATCTTCTTCCAGTAGAAGACCACCTCATCTACATTCAAAATCTGTTGTTTAAAGTAGCCACCTTCATCAATGCTCTTAGCTAGATCTTTTGGATAAGTTACTGCGGCTTCTCTATTAGCACTTGCTGCTTCACCTTGCACTTTTATCTTATAAAGGTGGTTTCTTTCCTTAAACCTCAGGAATCACTCTCTGCTAGCTTTCACCTTTTTTTCTGAAGATTTCTCATCTCTCTCATTCTTCAAAAGGTTGAAGAGTTGGGGCCTTGCTCTAGATTCGACTTTGGTTTAAGGGAATGTTGTGCCTGATTTGATCTATCCAGACTACCAAAGTTCCTCCATATCAGCAATAAATCTGTTTCACTTTATCATTCATGGGGTCACTGTATCACTTTTAACTTCCTTTAAGAACTTTTTCTTTGCACTCACAACTTGGCACACTGTTTGGTGCAAGAGACCTAGCTTTCAGTCTGTCGTGGCTTTTGACATGCCTTCCTCCTTAAGATTAATCTAGCTTAATCTAGCTCTTTAAGTGAGAGATGTGTGACACTTCCTTTCACTCAAACACCTGGAAGTGATTGTAGGGTTATCAATTGACCTAATTTCAATATTGTTGTGTCTCAGGGAATAGAGAAGAGCAAAGAATGGGAAAGAGATAAGGGAACGACTAGGCTATGAAGCAATCAGAACATTTATCAATTAAGTTTGCCCTCTTACATGCATGAGGTTCATAGTGCCCCAAAACAATTCCAATAGTAATATCAAAGATCACTTATCAAAGACCACCATAGCAGATATAATAACAATAAAAAGGTTTGAAATATTGAGGAAATCACCGCAATGTGGCACAGAGACACAAAGTAAGCACATGTTGTTAGAAAAATAATGCCAAGAAAGGAGGGAGGGTAGGATGGCTGACTAGATGCAGCCAGGTGAAACAGTTCCCACCTAGGGACTGAGACAGATCTGTTCCTAACAGATCTGCAGAGTGAAGGCACCAAGAGTGCAGGGAAGACATAGAAGCTAACCTGAAGGAGAAGAAAACTGGGAACCTTGCACGGAGTTCCCATGAACCAGGACTCATTCTTGGCTCACAGTGGCTCCAGGGAAATGGATGAGTTGAACTGGCAAGGAGCAACCCGCCCTCGCCACAGGGTTCTGGGACTCCAGCAGGAGGAGATCCCTTGACCATCATGGGCATTTGAGTTGGCAGGGAGAGCTGCTTAGAGAAGTGGTAGGGGCAACAAGACAGCTGATGTGGAACCCAGAGAGTTTGATGCGAGAGCATCTATAACATAGCACAGCCAAGGACAGTCATCCCCCTAGACTTGACTTGCTCCTTTAGGAGACTTTAGCCCTAG
This sequence comes from Symphalangus syndactylus, assembly GCF_028878055.3. Lineage (NCBI taxonomy): Eukaryota > Metazoa > Chordata > Mammalia > Primates > Hylobatidae > Symphalangus > Symphalangus syndactylus. Next base: position 113,295,940 of record NC_072427.2, read on the forward strand.
AGGAACTGTCAGACCTGAACTCTGCAAGGCAGCCTTGACCATCAGACAGAACCAGTACGACTTGAGCACCCCTTGGTTTGCTGCCCTTTTTCAGGGCCCCAGCGTGGCCATGCCTCCTGGCAGAGCAGTCTTGATTGCACTGGGGACTCACAGCATAGCTTCTGGGCTGGCGAGCCATGTCTGACTGGGGGAGAGTTCCAATGGGGTGGCCCCTACAGACACACACCAGCCCACAAGCTCTCCCACCCACATACTGTAGATTCCCCCAGGCCCAAGGCAACTCCTCACATTACTTTGCTGGCTCTCTGCGAGCAGATTTTGCTTTCCTTGCCCTGCCAGCACATGGGAGTACAGACCACCCCACCTCCCCCCAAGGACCACCATTGCAGATGGAACATTTGCAAGCAGAGAGCCAGCCATCCCTGCCCCTGCCAGCTCCCCGCCCATGCGCTAACACTGAACAAAGAACAGCAGAATTCTCCCCTGCCCTGAGAGATCACTCCTGCTTTCGGGGCACAGAAAAGGCACCTAGACCTGTGCCTGCAGGCACCCTGTCCCTGAGCCAATACCACCTCCAGCAGGACCCTGCACACAGTCACCAGCAGGAGCCCCACCCCCTCCCCAGCTGCACTGCCTTTGCCACTGTGGTAAACACCCACAGGGAGGCAGGCACCTCAATACCCGCTAGTACTCTGCCACAGCTGTTGCTACTGCTGCTGTGCGCATTTGCAAAGGAGGATGAATCCCGCTGTCCCCACACTTTGAAATGCTTTGGCCGACACCACTCATTGGAGTGCAGTGACCACTGATCTTGGGACCCCTCAGCCCTCCCGTGTAGTGGATTCCTAACCTCAAGGAGCCGGAGAACAAAGTCAGGGCCCAATACAAGTCTCCCAAAGATAGCATACAGTCCAGTAGTTGGGAGCTGACCACTAGCCCCCTAGGATCTTCCAGAAATGAAGCAAGTTGGCAGAATCCACCCTACACCACAATCAAACCTTCAAGGTCATAAAATATAATAAAAGAAAAAGAAAATAATCCAAAGGTCAGCAATTTCAAAGACTGAGGGAACATCATGCACCCAACACAGCAGCACCCAGATTGATAAAGCAAGTTCTTAGACACCTTCAAAGAGAATTAGACTCCCACACGATAATAATGGGAGACTTTAACACCCCATTGACGATATCAGACAGATCATCAAGACTGAAAATTCACAAAGATATTCAGACCTGAACTCAGCACTGGATGAGATGGACCTGATAAACATCTACCGAACTCTCCATCTAAAACAACAAAATATACATTCTTCTCCTTGCCACATGGCACATCCTCTAACGATCACATAATTGGAAATAAAACACTCCTTAAATAATACAAAAGAACTGAAATCATAACAATCTCTTGAAGCACAGTGCAATCAAATTAGAAATCAAGACTAAGAAATTCACTCAAAACCATACAATTACATGGAAATTGAATAACCTTCTGAATGACTTTGGGGTAAATAATGAAATTAAGGCATAAATCAAGAAATTTTTGAAACCATTGAGAACAAAGATAGAACATATCAGAATCTCTGGGACACAGCTAAGGCAGTGTTGAGGGAATTTTATAGCACTAAATGCCCACATCAAAAAGTAAGAAAGATTTTAAGTTAACAACTTAACATCACAAATAAAACAACTAGAGGAACAAGAGCAAACAAACCCCAAAGCTGGCAGAAGACAAGAAATAACCAAAATCAGAGCTGAACTGAAGGACATAGACACCTGAAAAACCATTTGAAAGGTCAATTAATCTAGGGGCTTAAAAAATCAATAAAATAGACTGCTAACTAGACGAATAAAGAAAAGAGAGAAGATTCAAATAAACACAATCAGAAACAACAAGGGGATATTATCACTGACCTCACAGAAATACAAACAAACATCAGAGAACATTATGAACACCTCTATGGAAATAAACTAGAAAACCTAGAAGAAACAGATAAATTCCTGGACACATACATCCTCCCAACACTGAACCGGCAAGAAATCGAATCTCTGAACAGACCGATAATGAGCTCTGAAATTGAATCAGTAATAAATAACCTACCAGCCAAAAGAAGCTCAGAACCAGAGAGATTCACAGCTGAATTCTACTAGATGTACAAAGAAGACCTGGTACTATTCCTGCTGAAACTATTCCCAAAAAAATGAGGAGGAGGAACTCCTCCCTAACTCATTCTATGAGGCCAGCACCATCCTGATACCAAAACCTGACAAACAGAAACAAAAAAGAAAACTTCAGGCCAATAACCTTGATGAACATCAATGCAAAAATCTTCCATAAAATATTGGCAAACCAAATATAGCAGCACATCAAAAAGCTTATCCTCCATGATTCAGTAAGCTTTATCCTTAGGATGCAAGGTTTTTCACCATAAATAAATCAATATATATGATTCATCACATAAATAGAACTAAAGACAGAAACCACATGATTATCCCAATAGATGCAGAAAAGGCTTTTGATAAAATTTAACACGGCTTCGTGTTAAAAACTCTCAATAAACTAGGTATTAAAGGAATATACTTCAAAATAATAAGAAACATCTATGACAAACCCATAGTAAACATCACACTGAATGGGCAAAAGCTGGAAGCATTCCCCTTGAAAATTGGCACAAGACAAGGACGTCCTCTCTCATCATTCCTATCCAACATAATATTAGAAGTCTAGCCAGGGTAATCATGCAGAACAAAGAAATAAAGGGCAATTAAATAGGAAGAGAGGAAATCAAACTATCCCTGTTTTCAGACGACATGCTCCTACATCTAAAAAGCCCCCTAGTCTTGGCACAAATACTCCTTAAGCTGATAAACAACTTTAGCAAAGTCTCAGGATACAAAATCAATGTGCAAAAAGTGTTAACATTTCTATACACCAACAACAGTCAAGCGGAGAGCCAAATCAGAAACATAATCCCATTCACATCTGCCACAAAAAGAATAAAATATCCAGGAATACAGCTAACCAGGGAAGTGAAGGATCTCTATGAGAACTACAAAACACTGTTGAAAGAAATCAGAGATGACACAAACAAATGAAATAACCTTCCATGCTCATGGACAGGAAGAATCAGTATCGTTTAAATGGTCATACTGCCCAAAGCAATTTATAGATACAATCCTACTTCTATTAAACTACCATTGACGTTCTTAAAAGAACTAGAAAAAAACTATTTTAACATTTATATGGAACCAAAAAAGAGCTCAAATAGCCAGAGCAACCCTAAGCAAAAAGAATAAAGCTGGAGGCATAACGTTATCTGACTTCAAACTACACTACAGGACTACGGTAACCAAAGCAGCATGGTACGGTATAAAAACACACATATAGACCAATGTGACAGAATAGAGGACACAGAAATAAGGCCACAAGCCTACAACTATCTGATCTTCGACAACCCTGACAAAAACAAGCCATTGGGAAAAAAATGCCTATTCAATAAATGATGTTGGAATAACTGGCTAGCAATATGCAGAAGACTGAAACAGGATCCCATCCTTAAATCATATGCAAAAATTAATCGAAGACGGATTAAAGACTTAAATGTAAAACCCAAAACTATAAAAACCCCGAAAGCCAACCTAGGCAATACCTTACTGGATATAGGAATGCGCAAAGATTTCATGACGAAGATGCCGAAATAATTGCAACAAAAGCAAAAATTGATAGATGATGCCTAATTAATCTAAAGAGCTTCTGCACAGCAAAAACTCTATCAACAGGGTGAACAGAAAACCTATAGAATGGGAGAAAATCTCACAAACTATGCATCTGACAAAGCATAGTTTTTAACACCCAGCATCTATAAGGAACTTAAACAAATTTACAAGAAAAAAAAAACAAGAAATCTCATTAAAAACTGGGCAAAGCACATGAACAGACAATTCTCAAAGGACAATATAACATGCAGTCAGCAATCATGGAAAAAACTCAACTTTGGGAGGCAGAGGTGGGTAGATCATGAGCTCAGGAGATCGAGACCATCCTGGCCAACATGGCGAAACCCCGTCTCTACTAAAAATACAAAAAATAGCTGGGTGTGGTGGTGTGCACCTGTAATCCCAGCTACTTGGGAAGCTGAGGTAGGAGAATCATTTGAACCCGCGAGGCAGAGGTTGCAGTGAGCCGAGATTGTGCCACTGCACTCCAGCCTGGTGACAGAGCAAGACTCCATCTCTAAAAAAAAAAAAAAAAAGAAATGCAAATCAAAACTATTGATTAAAGTGTAAATTAGTTCAGCCAGATGGAAGACAATGTGATGATTCCTTTAAGACTTAACAACAGAAATATTGTTCAACCCCGCAATCTCATTACCGGGTGTATACCCAAAGGAATATAAGTCATTCTCTTATAAAGACATGTGCACATGTATGTTCACTACAGCACTATTCACAATAACAAAGACATGGAATCGACCTAAATGCCCATCAATGGTAGACTGGATAAAGAAGATGTGGTTCATATACACCATAAAACAGAATGAGACCATGTCCTTTTCAGGAACATGGATAGAGCTGGAGTCCATTATCCTTAGCAAACTAACACAGGAACAGAACACCAAATACCACATGTTCTCACTTATAAGTGGGAGCTAAATGGTGAGAACACATGGACACATAGAGGGGAACAACACACATTGGGTCCTTTGGAGGGTGTAGGCTGGAAGGAGGGAGTGGATCAGCAAAAATAATAAATGGATACTAGGCTTAATTCCTGGGTGATGAAATAATCTGTACAACAAACCCCCATGACACAAGTTGACTTAGCACACTTGCACATGTACTCCTGAACTTAAAAAATACATTTAAAAAAGAAGACAAGTAATGACACTACACTTGCTTGACAGAAGGTCACCACAAACTTTCGATTTGAAAAAAATAATCCACAATATCTGCTAAGCAATAGAGCAAAGTGTAATAAAACAAGAAATGCCTGTATTGGAGAGGAAAAGAAAATTTCGTCTTCAAGGAAGACTTATGTTCCAAAAATGCCAAAGACACTAAGAATATTATTTTAAATGTTGAGTAAAATGGCCTAAATACATGACACACCAAAGTAAATAGCCATTTCATGGGACAACAGAACCCAGTTGGAAAATACAAAACAAAACTTAAAAGGACAATAAACATACTATATATAGAATAATCTTAATAATAAATGATCTTGATATGGTTTAAATTTTAGCTTTATACTTCATCGTCTCTCAAATTGAAAAACTTCCTGAGTCGCTGAGTAAAAAGGTTACTTGTGGAAATATTTTGTTTCTTCCCCATCACTTAGTGGTTGTGTTAATCGTTGTGCAAAGTAGCCAGAAGCTGGGTATATGCTGAAGATAGTCCCAGAGAAATTTTCTGTTGAATTCCATGTGGAATGTCAGAGGAAACTGTCAAGGATGACCTAAAAATTTTGAACTGAAGAACTGCAAGGAAGAAGAAGATTGCAGGGGCAATAGATTAGAGGGTGAAAATAAGGAGTTTGATTTTGTATACTGCAAGTTTGGGTATCTATTAGGGACCTATGGGGAGAAGTTGAGGATGTATATTCTCACCTTAGTCCATCAAGAGAGACAGATGAAAGCAGAAAAGCTCTTCTATTATGAGTATATTTGATTCTAAAAATTTATTCCTAATTCTATTTAACGACTACGAATTAACACTGAAATTGATCTCTGCTCTGGCACACAGCTCAAAAAGCTTGTTAGTTAAACAATTGAAAATTGAATGCTTTCAGATGAGCAAGAGAAATAAAGTACAAATTCGGAGCTACAGAGACTGAGTATCTGTAATCTGGGGAAGAAAAGGCAAAATTGCCTGATGGGATCAAATTTGTGTTAACCAACAGTCAGACCAGGGTCAGCAAAGTATGACTGATGGGCCAAAGCCAGCCTAAGCCTGTTTTTGTGAATAAAGTTTTATTGACCAAAATCATGCCAATTTGTTTATACTTTATCTATAATGACTTTTGCTATGCAATGGCAGAGTTGTATAGGTGTCCCACAAAGTCTTAAAAGTTTACTATCTGACCTGTTATAGAAAGTTTACAGACCTCTGAACTACAATCAAAGCACTACGACATACAGTCGGCCCTCCTTATCAGAAAGTTATGTATCCACAAATTCAACCAACTCTGGATCAAAAACACTTGGAAAAAAATGAAGCCATAAAAAATAACAACATAGCTGTAAAAATGATACAAATTTTAAAAACAATACAGTACAACAACTACAATCATGCACAGCTTAAAGACAGAGATATGTTCTAAGAAATGTGTGCTCAGGTGATTCTGTCACAGTGAAATTATCATAGAGTGTATTAACACAAGCTTAGATAGTAGCCACTACATATGTAGGCCATATGGAATAGCTTATTACTCATAGGTCACACACCTGTACAGCATGTTACTGTATGGAATACGATAAACAATTACAACACATGGTAAGGATTTGTGTATCTAAACATAGAAAAGGAACAGTACAAATAAGGTATAAAAGACAAAAACGGTACACCTCTCTAGAGCACTGATACAGTTTGGATGTTTGTCCCCATCTAAATCTGTTGCATTGTAATCCCCAGTGCTGGAAGTGAGGCCTGGTGGGAAGAGTTTGGATCATGGGGCAGGTCCCACATGGCTTGGTGCTGTCTTTGCCATAGTGAGTGAGTTCTTGTGAGATCTGGTTGTTTAAAAGTGTGTGCACCTCCTCTCACTCACTCTGTCTCTTTGTCTCTCTGTCTCTGTCTCTCTCTCTTGCTGTCTCTTGCTTCTGCTTTTGCCAAATGAGATGCCTGTTTTCCCTTCACCTTTCACCATGCTTGAAAGCTCCCTGAGATTTCACCCAAAGGTGAGCAGATGCCAGCACCATGATTCCTGTAAAGCCTGCAGAATTGTGAGCCATTTAAACCTCTTTTCTTTCTAAATTACTCAGCCTCAGATATTTCCTTATAGCCATACAAGAACAGCCTAATACCGGCATTTACCATGAATGGAGCATGCAAGCCTAGAAGTTGCTCTGTGTGAGTCAGTGAGTGAGCGGTGAGTGAATTGAAGGCCTAGGACATTTCTGTACGTACTGTAGACTCTGTAAGCACTGTGAAACTAGGCTACTCTACATTCATTTTTTTCTTCAACAATAAATTAAACTTAGTTTACTGTAACTTTTTCATGTTACAAACTTTTTAATTTTTAAGCTTTTTTACTCTTGTATCAACACTTAGCTTAAAGCACAAACACATTTTACAGCCATACAAAAAATATTTTCTTTCTTCATTTACTTGTTTTATGATTTTAATTTTTTATGTTTTAAATGTTTTTCTTAAAAACTTTAAGATAACGTTTTTTAATAAAAAAAACTAAAATAAAAAAATTTAATTTTTTATGTTTTAAATGTTTTTCTTAAAAACTAGGACATCAACAAATGCATTAGCCTAGCCCTGCACAAGGTCAGGATTATCAATGTCACTCTCTTCCATCTCCACATCTTTTCTCACTGGAAGGTTTTCAGGGACAATAACGCCAATGAAACTGTCATCCCCTATGGTAACAATGCCTTCTTCTGGAATACTTCCTGAAGGACCTGCCTGAGGCTGTTTCACAATTAACTTTTTTTTTTAAGTAAAAAGAGTACACTCAAAAATAACCATAAAATGTTTAGTACTCTAAACACATAAACCAGTAACATAGTCGTTTACTATCATTACTATTATGTACTGTATGTAATCGTATGTGTAGGTTTGTTTATACCAGCATCACCACCAACACGTGAATAATGCATATGGCTACAAGGTCACTAGAGAATAGAAGTTTTTTAGCTATATTATTATCTTATGGGACCACCATCATATATGTGGTGCATTATTGAGTGAAAAGTTTTTATGTAGCACCTGACTGTATTTACACAGCATTTACATTGTATCAGTTACTATAAGTAATCCAGAGATGATTTATGGTATATGGGAGGATGTGCATAGGTTATATACAAATACTATGCCACTTGATAGGAGGGACTTGAGCAAGCTTTATTTCAAACCTCCATTACAATCTGAAAGAAAAAGCACATAGAAAAATATTTCTCACTATCACCATATGAAGAAGATCCAATTGCTTCCCTAATTTTTTACCGTGAAAACTGCACCACGAAGAGTTAAGTAATTGCCAATGATATCATAAGCAAAATAGGGCACAGTGAAGCTTCAAACTAGGCAAAATAGCTTGAGAGTCCATGCCTTTAATCCCTGTTCTATATGCACACTATTCTTCTTTTACCCAAAAGGAAAATGAGGATGAGGGAGATTAAATATGTTGTTCAGTATTACTTGGGTACCAAGCAGTAAAGCCAGACTTCAAAAGCAAAGCTAACACGCCTTCTATTTTCCCAAGTAATTATTTCACTATATTAACACTAAGGAGATAAAGAATTTTGAAGGTTACTGGAAGAAAATTATAATCATATATGGGTTGGAAAAATACCCAAACCTACAAGAAAAGGAGCTCGTTTCCATCCCAGGAAACAAATGATTTGTGTTATCTTAAAATAATGGCAAGAATGACAGGGCTTCAGTTGTTAATAACAGCAAGGCATACAATAGAGTCTTCAGAGTCTTTAAATAGAGTCTTTTAAAAAACTTCAATTTTTAAAATAAGGCAAATACACAATCTGCAGAGTATCTCTGATACTATGAATGAGATTATATCTAGAGTACAATGGTGGCAGGATACTCCTTAACAAAAACAAAGCAAAAATTAGATTTATTAGAAGTAATGTAGAAGGATGGATTGGAATTAAGATTCACCTATGAAACAGAGAGAAGTAGAATGACATAATTTCTAATAAATGATCACAAGAACATAAATGACATAATAGTGTGAGTAAATTGCAAGCTCCAAAGTGTTCAAACTGAGGTATCTGATGTTTTCCTAATGCAGAAAACCAAAATGTCCCAGAAACAAGACATGGTAGTGATAAGAGTTTTCGAACACTTGACAATCTACTGAAGTCCAAATGCTTCTATAAGTGACTCATTTGAACCTGTCTCCTTTTAGCAACTGTACAGTCAACAAATATTCACCATGTGCCTGGCCTTGTCTTTAAGATGGTTGGTGTGACACACCTTAGCCACTAGGAAAAAACTTCAGAAAGGTCAGAGAAAAAACAAATGTGAAACCACGATAAAATGCTAGCACAGATTATTAAATAGTTGAATATGTAATAATTAAGTTTATTAAATAAGTGTATTTGAATAATAAATGCTGCTCACCCAGAGGGAAATTGCTTGAGCTCCAGATCTTGGCTGAAGTGACTCCTACCCTGCAGAAAGTTAATAGTGGCACTTGTGGGCTACCATGCTCAAATCACACAGCGCTGCCACTCCTACTAATAATGGAGGCGGTGACATAAAAGACTGCCTAGGAAAGATTATGAACTTCCTAGGCAGATAGTGAAGGACGTTGACAGCTTTGTAAACTTGGGTAAACATCTTAACTCCTCTTAGCCTGTTTTCTTATTTTTAATTGAGATAATGATGGGTCCTAAGTAAAAATATTTTGTCATGTAATACAAAATCATATTTTCCTAGCACAAAAATATGGTTAAATAGAAATTGGATGACATGTATCTGGGGCTCTATAAGAGGAATATTAAAGGGAATGTCAACTGGATCCTAGCTCGCAGTGTCTCATGATCCATCATAATCACCTTTGTGTTATTTAATAAACACCTGTATGTTGTTAATTCTATGCCAGGCTCTGTCCTAGGAACTTTACAGATATTAACTCATTTTATCCTCATCAATATTTGTTTATGTGTACTATATTTTACATTTTGACACTTGACAACTCTGAGGACAATTACATCCATCCTAGATGCCAAAGACAAGAAACTATCAGGTAGTTACAAATGCATTAATTCAGCAGTCCCCAACCTTATTGGCACCTGGGATCAATTTCCTGGAAGACAACTTTTCCATGGACTGGGACTGAGGGGATGGTTTCGGGATGATTCAACAACATTACATTTATTGTGAACTTTATTTCTATTATTATTACATTGTAATATATAAAGAAAGAATAATACGACTCACCTTCATGCAGAATCAGTGAGAGCCCTGAGCTTGTTTTTCTGCAACTAGATGGTCCTATCTAGAGGTGATGGGAGACGGTGACAATCATCAGGCATTAGATTCTCATAAGGAGTGTGCAACCTAGATCCCTTATACATGCAGTTCACAATAGGGTTCACGCTCCTATGAGGATCTAATGCTGCCTCTGATCTGACAGGAGGCAGAGCTCAGGTGGTACTGCCAGTGATAAGGAGCAGCTGTAAATACAGACGAACCTTCCTTTGCTTGCCTGCCACTCACCTCCTGCTGTGTGGCCAGTTCCTAACAGACCAAGGACTGGTACCAGTCCATGGCCTGAGGGTTGGGGACCCCTGCATTAAATTTCTAAATTCAAGTTTTGTGAAAATAGCTTTGGGGTCTATCATAGGTTCTTGTTCAATAGCCACCTCAAAACTAAACACAGAGGTAGAATTTTTCCCCAGTTGAAAATAGACATAATATGTATACTATCAGACTTCATAATCTGATACATAAGTCTCTGGTATTAAGGTCAGGATGTTGAATGCCGTATTATCCATTGCATCACAGAATTACATCATGTCTAAGTGAACACAACCTAGTAGACAGGAAGAGAGTTAATCTGGCATTTTGTTAATGGTCAATTTGAATGATCCCACAGTTAATCTCATAGGTTGTGGAGAAATATACCTGGGGAATATGAATCTACAGGGTCCCAGAGAAGTACATCGTGCAGCATGGCCACAAACTTACTTTGTGACTTTAGTCAGTTATCTCCAAACTTCTCTGTTCTTTCTTTTGTAAAATGAAGGTCATATGCCCAAAGACAATTTCAGGAATACAAACTGGAACAGAATTAAGAAGTCTCCAAACCCCTCAGTTTACGATGACTCCTGGAGAGATGCTAGTCAACATAGGATTTGCTATGCTGTGGCACAAAACAACCCCCAGATTCATGTAGCTTGATACAGCAAATATTTCTTTTGCATGTCACAATGAACAAATGGCTTTCCTTTTCTTTTTTACAGCTCAGAGATCTCCTTGCTCCCATCCTGCAACTCGGCCATTTTAAAACCTTTGGTTGCTGCTTTGCAGATGACAAAGATTATTGAAAATTTATCCTGGTTCACTTAACTCCTTCAAACTGGAAGACAAACATCCCTTGGACTTATGTCCTGCACTTGTCACATGACCCCACCATAGCCACAGGGGATGCTTGCAAACACTGATGAACACATGGAATATTTGATTAGCATTCATGATCTCTTCCAGGACAGATGAATGAATATGCTGAAGATAATATCAGTAGCACACACCAGTTTCAAGACCAGAACTCAGGAATTCTGGCTGCCAGTTCAATGTTCCCTTCAGATAACATGTGGGTTTAATATACTAATGTCTCCAAAGGCTTTAAAATTGGCAAAGGAACAATTCTTTCTCATTATAATAGCTTGCATTTCATAGAAATTTCTTAAAGGAAAAAATAAAACTTCTCCAACCAATATAGAAATATGTACTCTTAATTAGCTTACTAGCAGGGTTACAAAAATCTACCTACATTTCACTATTTTACATTATTCCAGGAACTGTATCCCAAAAACTGTTGTACTATGGTTCTTCTTTGAAAGGTTTTTATCAAAGCCCCAATCCAGAGTACACCTACTTGATATTCCATCCCCTGCAAGTCAGAGTGTTTAGAGTGGAGAATCTCCTCGTGTGAATGAAATAGACGAATAAGTTGAGCTACAAAGTATGCAGATTCCTCAGAGGTATTTGAAAAGGGTTATAAAGCTTTCTAGGCTAAAAGGTGGATTTTAAAGATCCTTTCTTTAAACCCAGAATGAAGGAATAAATTCCATTGTGTTTTGGTGGCTGGCTGCTTTCACGCAAGCATTCTTGGCTCCAGCCGTTCATGTTAGAAGCCGGAGGTGCAATTCAGCCTACTGGACATTTTAAGAAAATGCAGTTATCCAAAATCTGGGTTATAATAAAATTCTGAGTTGATCCTATGACTTGGCCAAACGTTTAATTTTTTTTAAAGAGTAAAGCTTTTTACATAACTACAATCAAGGATAAAAGAGGACAAGAAAATGGGTAGCTGTTTTTCATTTCACCGTACTGATATGTTGGGAAGATCTTTCTGCCTTAAAAAAATAAAAATAGGTTCCTCATCCTTTCATTAATCCAACTAAGAAAATAAGTGGACAAGTGCGTACCTGTGGTGAATGCCATCAACACCTTCCATCTCCCACAGTTATCTACTAGTTCATTTTCTGCATTTTTTGATCATTGCAACTCTTGAAGTCAGCATGCAAGTAGTTTATGAGAGGTACCTCTGACATTCCAGTGAAAATGCTGGTCACTACCTCCTCATTTCTTTCAAGACAAGGAAATTCAATACAAAGACTGAGCGTTTTCTGTTCAAGTTTGTTCCTCTATATGCAAAAAGAAATAGTTCTAGTAAACTATCGTCTAATGGACATACTGAAATCTATAATACATGTTCACTTTCGAAATAGATTGTTTCCATTCTTTTAAGCATTGAAAAAAGTACCACTGGGGACTCCTGGGCAAGATGGCCAAACAGGAACAGCCCCGGTCTGCAGCTCCCAGTGAGACCAACACAGAAGTCTGGTGATTTCTGCATTTCCAACTGAGGTACCAGGTTCATTTCGCTGGGATTGGTTAGACGGCAGGTGTAGCCCATGGTGGGTGAGCAGAAGCAGGGTGGGGTGTCGCATCACACGGGAAGCACAAGGGGTTGGGGAACACCCTCCCCTAGCCAAAAGAAGCCTTGAGGGACCGGGCCAGGAGGAATGGTGCTATCCGGCCCAGATACTATGCTTTTCCTACGGTCTTCGCAATCCACAGACCAGGAGATTCCCTCGGGTGCCTACACCACGAGGGCCCTGGGTTTCAAGCACAAAACTGGGTGGCCTTTGGGCAAACACCAAGCTAGCTGCAGGAGGTTTTTTTCATACCCCACTCAGCCTGGAACACCAGCAAGACAGAACCATTCACTTCCCTAGAAAGGGGGCTGACACCAGGGAGCCAAGTATAGCTCAACAAATCCGAACCCCACGGAGCCCAGCAAGCTAAGATCCACTGGCTTGAAATTCTCACTGCCAGCACAGCAGTCTGAAGTCAACCTGGGACACTAGAGTTTAGTGGGGGGAGGGGCGTCTGCCATTACTGAGGCTTGAGTAGGCGGTTTTCCCCTCACCGTGGATACAAAGCCTCAGGGAAGTTTGAACTGGGCAAAGCCCATGGCAGCTTGGGAAAGCCGCTGTAGCCAGACTGCCTCTCTAGATTCCTCCTCTCTAGGGAGGGTATCTCTGAAAGAAAGGCAGCAGCCCCAGTCAGGGGCTTATAAATAAAACTCCCATCTCCCTGGGACAGAGCACCTGGGGAAAGGGGCGGCTGTGGGTGAAGCTTCAGCAGACTTAAATATTCCTGCCTGCTGGCTCTGAAGACAGCAGAGGATCTCCCAGCACAGTGCTCAAACTCTGCTAAGGAACAGATGCGCTCCTCAAGTGGGTCCCTGACCCCTGTGCCTCCTGACTGGGAGACAACTCCCAGCAGGGGTCGACAGACACTGCATACAGGAGAGCTCTGGCTGGCATCTGGCGGGTGCCCCTCTGGGACAAAGCTTCCAGAGGAAGGAGCAGACAGCAATCTTTGCTCTTCTGCAGCCTCTGCTGGTGATACCCAGGCAAACAGGGTCTGGAGTGGACCCCCAGCAAACTCCAGCAGACCTGCAGAAGAGAGCTCTGATTGTTAAAAGAAAAACTAACAAACAGAAAGCAATAGCATCAACATCAACAAAAAGGACGACCACTCAAAACTCCATCCAAAGGTCACCAACATCAAAGACCAAAGGTAGATAAATCCAGGAAGATGAGGAAAAACCAGCACAAAAAGGCTGAAAAATCCAAAACCAGAATGCCTCTTCTCCTCCAAAGGATCACAACTTCTTGCTAGCAAGGGGACAAAATAGGATGGAGAATGAGTTTGATGAACTGACAGAGGTAGGCTTTAGAAGGTGGGTAATAACAAACTCCTCCAAGCTAAAGGAGCATGTTCTTACCCAATGGAAGGAAGCTAAGAACCTTGATAAAAAGTTAGAGGAATTGATAACTAGAATAACCAGTTTAGAGAAGAACCAAAATGACCTGATGGAGCTGAAAAACACAGCACGAGAACATCGTAAACCATACACAAGTATCACTAGCTGAATCGATCAAGTGAAAGAAAGGGTATCAGAGATTGAAGATGGACTAATGAAATAAAGCGTGAAGACAAGATTAGAGAAAAAAGAATAAAAAGGAATGAACAAAACCTCCAAGAAATATGGGACTATGTGAAAAGACCAAACCTACATTTTATTGGTGTCTTTGAAAGTGACAGGGAGAATGGAACCAAGTTAGAAAACACACTTCAGGATATTATCCAGGAGAACTTTCCCAACCTAGCAAGACAGACCAACATTCAAATTGAGAAAATACAGAAAACACCACAAAGATACTCCTTGAAAAGAGCAACCCCAAGACACATTATCATCAGATCCACCAAGGTTGAAATGAAGGAAGAACGTTCAGGGCAGCCAGAGAAAAAGGTCAGGTTACCGACAAAGGGAAGCCCATCAGACTAACAGTGGGTCTCTCTGCAGAAACCCTACAAGCCAGAAGAGAGTGGGTGCCAATATCTGACCTTCTTAAAGAAAAGAATTTTCAACCCAGAATTTCATATCCAGCCAAACTAAGCTTCATAAGTGAAGAAGAAATAAAATTCTTTACAGACAAGCAAATGCTGAGAGATTTTGTCACCACCAGGCCTGCCTTAGAAGAGCTCCTGAAGGAAGCACTAAATATGGAAAGGAAAAACTGGTACCAGCCACCGCAAAAACAAACCAAAATGTAAAGACCATCGACACTATGAGGAAACCACATCAACTAATGGAGCAAAATAAACAGCTAGCATCATAATGACAGAATAAAATTCACACATAACAATATTAACCTTAAATGTAAACAGGCTAAATGCCCCCATTAAAAGGTACAGACTGACAAATTAAATAGAGTCAAGACCTATCAGTGTCCTGTATTCAGGAGACCCATCTCATGTGCAAAGACACACATAGGTTCAAAATAAAGGGATGGAGGAAGATTTACCAAGCAAATGAAAAACAAAAGCAAAAACAAACAAACAAAAGCAGGGGTTGCAATCTCAGTCTCTGATAAAACAGACTTTAAACTAACCAAGATCAAAAAGACAAAGAAGGGCAATACATAATGGTAAAGGAATTAATGCAACGAGAAGAGCTAATTATCCTAAATATATATGCACCCAATACAGGAACATCCAGATTCGTAAAGCAAGTTCTTAGGGACCGGCAAAGAGACTTAGACTCCCACACAATAATAGTGGGAGACTTTAACACCCGACTGTCAATATTAGACAGATCGAGGGAGAAAATTAACAAAGATATTCAGGACTTGAACTCAGCTCTGGGCCAAGCAGATCTAATAGACATCTACAGAACTCTCCACCCCCAATCAACAGAATATACAATCTTCTCAGCACCACATAGCACTTATTCTAAAATCAACCACATAATTGGAAGTAAAACACTCTTCAGCAATTGCAAAAGAATGGAAATCATAACAAACAGTCTCTCAGACCACAGCGCAATCAAATTAGAACTCAGGATTAAGAAACTCACTCAAAACTGCACAACTACATGAAAACAGGACAACCTGCTCCTGAATGACTACTGGATAAATAACGAAATTAAGGCAGAAATAAATAAGTTCTTTGAAACCAATGAGAAAAAAGACACAATGTATCAAAATCTCTGGGATACAACTAAAGCAGTGTTTAGAGGGAAATTTATAGCACTAAATGCCCACAGGAGAAAGCAGGAAAGATCTAAAATCGACACCCTAACATCACAATTAAAAGAACTAGAGAAGCAAGAGCAAACAAATTCAAAAACTGGCAGAAGACAAGAAATAACTAAGATCGGAGCAGAACTGAAGGAGATAGAGACACAAAAAACCCTTCAAAAAAATCAGTGTTTCCAGGAGCTGACTTTTTTAAAAGATTAACAAAATAGACCGCTAACTAGACTAATAAAGAAGAAGAGAGTGAAAAATCAAACAGACACAGTAAAAGGTGATAAAGGGGAGATCATCACTGATGCCACAGAAATACAATCTGCCATCAAACAATACGATAAACGCCTCTATGCAAATAAACTAAAAAATCTAGAAAAAAATGAATAAATTCCTGGACACATATACCCTTCCCAGACTAAACAAGGAAGTAGTCAAATACCTGAATAGACCAATCACAAGTTCTGAAATTGAGGCAGTAATTAACAGCCTACCAACCAAAAAAGCCCAGGACCAGATGGATTCACAGCCGAATTCTACCAGAGGTACAAAGAGGAGCTGGTACCATTCCTTCTGAAACTATTCCAAACCATAGAAAAAGAAGGAATCCTCCCTAACTCATTTTATGAGGCCAGCATCATCCTGATACCAAAACCTAGCAGAGACACAATAAAGAAAGAAAATTTCAGGCCAATATCCTTGAGGAGCATCAATGCAAAAATCCTCAATAAAATACTGGCAACCTGAATCCAGCAGCACATCAAAAAGCTTATCCACCACAATCAAGTTGGCTTCATTCCTGGGATGCAAGGCTGGTTAAACATATGCAAATCAATAAACATAATCCATCACATAAACTGAAACAATGACAAAAAACACATAATTATCTCAATAGATGCAGAAAAGGCCTTCGATAAAATTCAACACCCCTTCATGCTAAAATCTCTCAATAAACTAGGTATTTATAGAACATATCTCAAAATAATAAGAGCTATTTATGACAAACTCACAGCCAATATCATACTGAATGGGCAAAAGTTGGAAGCATTCCCTTTGAAAACTGGCACAAGACAAGGGTGCCCTCTCTCACCACTACTATTCAACATAGTATTGGAAGTTCTGGCCAGGGCAATCAGGCAAGAGAAGGAAATGAAGGGTATTCAGATAAGAGGAGAGGGAGTCAAATTATCTCTTTGCAGATGACATGACTGTATATTTAGAAAACCCCATCGTCTCAGCCCCAAAACTCCTTAAACTGATAAGCAACTTCAGCAAAGTCTCAGAATACAAAATCAATGCGCAAAAATCACAAGCATTCCTATGCACCAATAATAGACAAAGAGAGAGCCAAATCATGAGTGAATTCCCATTCACAATTGCTACAAAGAGAATAAAATACCTAGGAATCCAACTTACAAGGGATGTGAAGGACCTCTTCATGGAGAACTGCAAACCACTGCTCAGTGAAATAAAAGAGGACACAAGCAAATGGAAAAACATTCCATGCTCATGGATAGGAAGAATCAATATCTCGAAAATGGCCATACTGCCCAAAGTAATTCATAGATTCAATGCTATTCCCATCAAGCTACCATTGGCTTTCTTCACAGAATTAGAAAAAACTACTTTAAATTTCATGTGGAATCAAAAAAGAGCCCGTATAGCTAAGACAATCCTAAGCAAAAAAGAACAAAGTTGGAGGCTAAAGATTTAAATGTAAGACCTGAAACCATAAAAACCCTAGAAGAAAACCTAGGCAATACCATTCAGGACATAGGCATGGGCAAAGGCTTTGTGACTAAAACACCAAAAGCAACTGCAACAAAAGCCAAAATTGACAAATGGGATCTAATTAAACTAAACAGCTGCTGCACAGCAAAAGAAACTATCATCAGAGTGAAACAGGCAACCTACAGAATGGGAGAAAATTTTTTTTTTGCAGTCTATCCATCTGACAAAGGGCTAATATCCAGAATCTACAAGGAACTTCAACAAATTTACAAGAAAAAAAAGAAACAATCCCATTAAAAAGCGGGTGAAGGATATGAACAGACACTTTTCAAAAGAAGACATTTATGCGGCCAACAAACATAAGAAAAAAATCTCATTATCACTGGTCATTAGAGTAATGCAAATCAAAACCACAATGAGATACCATCTCATGCCAGTTAGAATGGTGATCATTAAAAAGGCAGGGAACAATAGATGCTGGAGAGGATGTAGAGAAATAGGAACTTGTTTACACTGTTGGTAGAAGTGTAAATTAGTTCAACCTTTGTGGAAGACAGTGTGGTGATTCCTCAAGGATCTAGAACTAGAAATACCATTTGACCCAGCAATCCCATTACTGGGTATATACCCAAAGGATTATACATCATTCTACTATAAAGACACATGCACATGTACATTTATTGCAGCACTATTCATAAAGCAAAGAGTTGGAACCAACCCAAATGCCCATCCATAATAGACTGTATAAAGAATATGTGGCACATATACACCATGGAATACTATGCAGCCATAAAAAAAGATGAGTTCATGTCCTTTGCAGGGACGTGGATGAAGCTGGAAACCATCGTTCTCAGCAAACTAACACAGGAACAGAAAACCAAACACCACACGTTCTCACTCATAATTGGGAGCTGAACACTGAGAACATATGGGCACAGAGAGGGGAACATCACACACCAGGGCCTGTCGGGGCGTGGGGTGCAAGGGGAGGGATAACATTAGGAGAAATACCTAATGTAGACGATGGGTTGATGAGTGCAGCAAAACACCATGGTACATGTATACCTATGTAACAAACCTGCACATTCTGAACCTGTATCCCGGAACTTAAAGTATAATAAAAAAAAGAAAAAGAAAAAAGTACGACCACTTATTTTTGCTAATCTGAGATAATTCTGTGTCAGTAAAATCGGGATTTGCTGGTAATAAAAACTCGAACGGATAAACTTAAAGTTTGATCACATTTTATTTTATTTGCTTACTTACATTTCAATATCACACAGCCAAATTTAATTTCTTATTTATCTTTGAATTTTGTGTCTCTAGCACCCTGGGATCAGTTTTGAGAAAATATATTTTAATAGATTAATAGACGGTTCTTGGTCTATAGAGAAAATAATGTGTGTTCATTCAGAAGTAACAGCGTAACAGTGAATGAACATGTTTACCAATGTAACTAGTTCTGCTTCCTTCATGATAAATTTCAATTTACAAGGTAAAAAATATAATTTTTAATTACTAGAGATATAAAGCACATACTTATATAGCCTATATATAAACATACAGCCTATGCTAACCAAACTAAATGCTTATAATTTGTAAATAACCAATAGAATGTTAAAGGTAGAAAGAACCATTGAGAGCTTCTAGTTCTTTCCATTTGATGAAAGGTAAGCCTAGAAAGGAAAAGATCCCAAAGGCACACAATGAATTCACACCAGAATCTAAATCCAAACCTGGGTAGTATGAATACAAAGTCAGTGATTTTTCCTTCTATTTATTTAAATACGATAAAATATGTAAAGAAATTATTCACATGTATACCAGTTGTCATTAATTTTAATTGATGTGACCACATAAGATATTAATAAGCAACTCTCAACAAAAATATTTGAAGGGGTCGTTAATCCTATTTAAATCTTGGAACATAATACTTGGAGAATTCAATTTTTTAAATTGTAAATATAAAATATTTGCTGTGTTAGAAACAAAATTGGAAGAGAGTTATTCAAGAGGTGATCTGCTCTTGTTTTCAGAGTGGTAAATGTTAAATTCTACATTTTTGAACAAATTTATTTATCAGTTTTAAATTCTACAGACATATTTACAAGCAGAATATTCACATATTTATTAATATTTTTGTTTCATGCTGAGAATGTAGAAGAGCATTATGATAATATCCTTAACTTGATACATCTAATTTTTATACATGTGCCCTATGTTTATAACTGCAATATTTTTGGCATAATCTTAAACAGATGGTGGGGTATTTAATGATGCCTCTGGGTAAAAATCAATAGTATCTGAAGCCAGGGTTTATGAATTCATAGAAAGAGAAATGTACATCTTCTATCACTTCAAACACTACTTTTGAGTTTGTTTTCTATTTATCTTTATTACCAACAAGGAATTTTTTTAATAAGGATTAATAAAGGATTTTGTTTAGGATCAAAAAAACATTTGGAATACAAAAGGAACTTACACCTAAGATTTTTCTCTGAGGACCACAGACCACAGTTTTCTTTGTTTAGGGTATATAATATATTTATAAATTTATGCTGCTCCTTCTACCTTTGCATAAAAATACCATGCATGATTTTCAACTCATATCCAGTGATGTTATGCTGCCACGGTTTTTAAGTAATAAAGGACTTGTGACTCAGGAAAATCATTTCATTTGAACACCACCTAAGACAATGTAATACTGAAAGAAAGCCTTTTATAAAAATAAATGAATTAAAATATTTCTGGAACTCACCAGAATAGCTGCTTATTTTAAAATCAAATTAACAATATGCAGTTAAATATAAAAGGTTGTTGTACTTACATAATTAAATATTTCTTATTATTGCTTTGGAAGCGTATGGAGTGATTTTCATTTTGCCATTTAAGAATACAAGATAATAATTTTTTAAAAACATAATACAAGACAGTTCAATGTATAAAAATCTCTTTGCAATGTGATTATAAAATCTTCTAAAATTATCTTTGAGTAGATATTTTCTTTCAGTGAAGAAAACATTACACTTGTCCACACAAAAGAATTATTTTCTAACTTGAGAAACCCACGTTTCATGAAAGTCACTAGCCTGTCTCAAGGTTTAATTGAAACCAAATGAAGTCTAGTAAAACTAATCAAAACCAAACAAGCCTTGGGCTACGAGAAGAACTTACTGCTGGCAGGTTTCACCTCGAGTTATGGCTCTTGAAGATTTGGTTAGAATACTCCACAATCAAATGTTGCCATGCCTTCTGAACTAGACGTAAAATTTCTCCCAGAAGTTCTATGAATAGTTAAATTAAAAATGCCACCTTATTACCTCAGAATTATACTATGACCACTAAGAAAGGCAAATGATGTTAAATTAATTAATAGAAAGTACTGGATGAGAAAGAATGAAGTTTTCCAGATATTAAAATCTATATGTTACATTAACACCACTCATTAAACAGAAATTTCAAGAAATCTCTCAAAAATCTCAATGCATAATTTGCAGAAATGATGTCACAAGAGCTGAAATCTCAAAAGTAATGCATGGGTGGGATAGAAATCAGTAAAAATGAGGAGAAAAAGACAAACTAGGGTTATTGGGGGTAGTACCAGACCTGAAGTTGAACAGGGCCATGTGACTCTCAGCTTCTTGCACTTGAGTTTTGCTACTACTAAACGAGAGTAATATTTCTAACTCTTACTGTATACTTCTCTCAGATGTAGTCATGTAAAGAGTGATGCAAATGGAAGTTATTGTGAAAGCATAAAGCAGATACCAGCAAATATCTGTGAGCTAAGGAACAGAAAAGATGATCACTCCGAAATTACTGGTTCATTAATTACATTTTCTTCTTTTGTATTTGAAGGCAAAGAACTGGTAGAGAAACAGTGACTTTAGCTTTGATAAATAAAAATACAAGTATTTAGATGTATTGTGCTGCATGTTAAACAATAAGAAATTTATTATCCTCTGAGTAATGCACGTCTTAAGCAAATACCTATGCAATGTTTCAACAGAATAGTAAGTAATATGACCACTTGCTGAATAGAATACAAATGTTACATATAAAAGTGATTTAAGAGACTTGGTGTTGCAATATGGAATAGGTCCAAGAACGATTTTTCATTCCACGCACTTGGGCTCCTGCCAGGTTACTTTAAAAATTATGGAGTGTTAAAAAAAAAAAAACCAAACAAATAGACATAAAATAAAACAGGAATGTCCCAAGGGAAAATAATAAGAAAATTTTCCTTTCAAGCAGTTAGATAGATAATCTACATTTTTGACAAAGAAGGAACAAAGAAATATGATTGAGACATATAGTAAAGTTTATTACCAATAATTTGATATGCTTACCCAAGCTTTCTGGTTAACTGAGGACACACTATGCCACTGTTACTTTCATTTATAATTTTAAACTGATGACAATCTAAATAATTTAATAACACATTTTATCACTTTCTTTATACTAGTATAACACACTAATAGTTATACTATTAAGTTCGTAATTTAATTTTGGGTAACTTAGAATACGTCCTTTAGCTAAATGCCATTGTATGCACCTTATGTTCGGACAGATTTTCACTAGTTACTTTCCAATTGCTAATGCCTTATATAAATTTAAAATTGCTAAACAGTCACTCTAATTATGTACTCAAACTCAACTGCATTTGTCCATAATAAGTTCTCTGGCCTTGTGGTATGCATTGAACAAGAAAAAAACAGAAGAAAAAAATCTCCAAATAGTTCACTAGAAAGAGTACACATAAAACTCATAAAATGTGCTTTTTTGGGTGTAAGCAGAATACTTACTTATTAACAGCCTTCATTTGATCTTAAATGAATAGATTTCAAAGTTAATGTGTTTTCTGAATTGACTGTCATTGGTGAGATTAGGCCTGTCTCCCGGTGTGTATAGGGACTAAGGAAAATGATGATGTGCTATATCCTCCTTACTCCAACAACTTCTGTTGAAGTGAAATTACACTGAAAAGAGAGTATCAGGAGCTTCTGCTGATGGTAGACTAGGTATTCAGATCAGTCCTCCTGCTAAGAACAACTAAAAATAGCTTGATAAACTATTAAAAAGAATTCTTTTTTAATGTATCAAATAACTTATAAATTCATGATGAAATATGGGATGAGATCCAGGAAAGGATGAGAATTCATAAAACCACACCCAGTACTTAAGGCTACTTTTGCATTGAGGCTACTTACCAATATAAAGAAAGAGCTGAGAAACTAGTAGTGAAAATGCCTCACAGGGGTCAAAATACAAACTGTGGTGTATCCTCAAAGATTGGCTATATTGGGCTTAGAAGCACTTCTTCTAAAGCATACCAGGATTACACCTCCAAAGGACTGCTTCCTAAGAGGACAAATGAACCAGAAATAAACCACCCAGTGTGCATACTTACAGCTCAGGTTTGCATTATAAAGGCCTAGAAAATGTGAAGCCTTGAAATGGGATCACAGGCATCTAGGATTTCTAGCACCTCTAGACGTGTAGCAAAAGCAAACCAAAATCCTCTGTGTAGAAACATAATGTTATACTGGGCCTCAATACTTTTCTAAAATGTTTTCTCTAATACAATGTCTAGCCCACAGTCAAAGATAACTAGGTACTCAAGAGAAAGGCACCATTTATAAAACCCAACAGAAACATACTCAGACACTTTACATATTGGAATTATCATATAATAATTGTAAAATAATCATACTTAGAATTTAAAAGAAAATAAAAGCCAAGCTGGAAAAATGTAACAGAGTATTTTCAAATGACATAGCATATTTGAAAAGGAACCAAATAGAATGTATAGAACTGAAAAGTATGGTAACCAAAATAAGAAACTGGATAGATTTGAGAACAAATTGGATCCAATTGAAGAAACTTTGTGAAATGCAAAATAGTTAAGAAAAAAAAAATCAAGAACATCAAGAATAAAGCTCAGAAAGACAAAAATATAAAACTGTTTGGGAAAGGATCTGATACATTAAGGATACAATAATAAAATCTAACATATATTTTATTGGAGTTTTCAGAAAGAGAGAAAAGAACAATGTATAAACAATATTTAAGTAGATAATGGCTGAGAATTCTCCAGAATTAAAAAATGTATCAATCCACAAATTCAAAAACCTAATGAAACCCAAGTGGATAAAAAGCTGACAAATCATAGTGAAATTCAGAAAACTACAAAGAGGAAATCTTAAAGATACATCTATTTATATGACATGCTTCTATTTATGTATATAGATATATCTATTTATAAATCATATACACATGGAGCGAGAAAGAGAGACATAAATAAAAGACAAATTACTTTCAAAAGATTAATGGCTGACTTATTTACTGGAATCCAGAAGACTTTTAGAAGGATTTTTTTCAATGTACTAAAAATAAATTTCAATTGAGGATTTTATATCTAATGAAAAAGTCTTTCAAGAATGAAGGTGCAAGAGACATTTTCAAAGAAACAAAAAGCAAGAGACTTCACAACCATCAAGCCTCTATTAAAGGAAATTCTGAATGACAGACTTCAAGCACAAGAAAAATACAGCCGACTCTTGAACAGCAGAAGTTTGAACTGTGCGGTCCACTTATAGGTAGATTTTTTGCAATAAACACGGTTGTTCCTCTTATCAATATTCCAGGGTTCCTCAACTACAGGATTTGATTATGCTGGGATTTGGGTATCCACGTGGGGGAGAGGGGAGTGGTGTTCATGGAACCAGTGCCCCACCAGTAGCAAGGATGAATGTAATCCTGAAGCCCAAACGGAAGCTCAAGAGAGGCAAAGGGAAAGGGAGCACAAGAAAAGGGATGAAGGTGAGAATTAAAAAATAAAATCTACCCATCAGGACTGTGTTTCTCACCTGGGTGAGGAAGTAATCTGTCCAACAGACCCCAGCGACGCACAATCTACCTGTGTGACTAATCTGCACAGGCACTCCTTGAATCTAAAATAAAAGTTCAAAAGGACAAAAAAGAAAAGAAAAGAAAGGGGGATGGAAATGTGGATAAATGTAATTAAACATTGACCTTGTAAAACAATAATAAAGGTGTTTTATGTAATTTACAAAAAAAAATATGAGGCCGGGCGCAGTGGCTCACGCTTGTAATCCCAGCACTTTGGGAGGCCGAGGCGGCCGGATCACAAGGTCAGGAGATTGAGACCACGGTGAAACCACGTCTCTACAAAAAAATACAAAAAAATTAGCCGGGCGTGGTGGCGAGCGCCTGTAGTCCCAGCTACTCGGGAGGCTGAGGCAGGAGAATGGCGTGAACCCAGAAGGCGGAGCTTGCAGTGAGCCGAGATCGTGCCACTGCACTCCAGCCTGGGTGACAGAGTGAGACTCTGTCTTAAAAAAAAAAAAAAAAATATGAAATTAGTCTCAGGTTCTTGCTTTCAAGATGACAAAGAAAAGAAGGAACCATGTCATACCAAAAAGTGGCACAGCCACGTGCAGCCTATTTGCTGCAGACACTGTGCCCAATGTATGCCCAAGGACAAGGCTACTAAGAAGTTCGTCATTCAAACCAGAAGAGGCTGCAGCTATCAGACATTTCCAAAGGGAGTGTCTTCGACTCCTGTGTGCTTCCCGAGGTATATGTGAAGCTACGTTAATGCCTGAGTTGTGCCATTCACAGCATGTTAGTTGGGAATGGATCTCATGAAGTACTGAATGCACCCACCATGATTTAGACCTCCTGGTGCTGCCCCATGACCTCCAACAAAACGTAAGGAGCTGAATCCTTAAGGATTAAAGAAAAATAATCCTCTGGAAAAAAATAAAATGGAAATTATGCTTTATATATAATTTACATATATATGCATATTTATAATTTATATATATATAATATACATATGTATGAAATTAAATATTTCCATTTCATACCACATAGATGAATTCCAGACTGATTATATATGTAAATTTAAAAGGAAGAGCAGTAAATGTTCTGAAAGATGTAGAAGAGTATCAATAGGACCTCAGACTAAGAAAAGACCTCAGCTGGGCGAGGTGGCTCACGCCTCTAATCCCAGCATTTTGGGAGGCTGAGGCAGGTGGATCACTTGAGGTCAGGAGTTCAAGATCAGCCTGGCCAGCATGGTGAAAACTTGCCTCTACAAAAAATACAAATATTAGCCAGGAGTGGTAGCGGGAGCCTGTAATCCCAGCTGCTTTGGAGGCTGAGGCAGGAGAATCACCTGAACCTGGGAGGCAGAGGGTTGCAGTGAGCCAGGATCAGGCCACTGCACTCCAGCCTGGGGGTGACAGAGTGAGACTCGTCTAAAAAAAAAAAAAAAAAAAAAAAACCAGAAAGAAAGAAAGAAAAAACTTCTTAAACATTACCAGAAAAACCATTAATTTAAAAATTGAGCAACTTCATTACATTAAAATTAAGTAACATTTTCCAGAAGGCATCCTTAACAAAGTGAAAAGTCAATCCTGCTGTGAGGGAGAAGACATTTGTAACTCGAATAACTAACAAGGGCTTATATCAGGAATATATAATGAGCATCTATAAATCAATAAGAGAAGGTCAGGCAACCTGATTTTGTAAAAAGGGAGAGGGGACTTGAACAGGCATTTTACAAACTGGATATCCAAATAGCCAATAAGCACACTAAAAGAAAGATACTCAACCTCACTCATATTGGGAAAATTCTAGTTAAAAATAGCAATACATTTGGCTTATGTTGAAAAATCAATCAATAAAATTTGCCACATAAACATTTTAAAGAGAAATTATTGAAATTCGACATCCATTTATGATTTTTTTAAAACTCAACAAATTAGAAACACATGGGCACATCCTTCCATCTAACAAAGGGTAGCTACAAAAGGAATTTTCTGCAATTACTTAATGCTAAATCTGCAATGGTAAGACATTAAGCACAAGACAAAGATATTCATACCACCATTTTTATTCAACATGTCAGTATTGAGAGCTGTCAATATTTGCAGATGATGTAGCTTTTTGAAATAGAAAATAGAAATAATCTACAAATTGATGGAATTTTTTTTTTTTTGAGACGGAGTCTCACTCTGTCGCCCAGGGTGGAGTGCAGTGGCGCAATCTCGGCTCACTGCAAGCTCCGCCTCCCGGGTTCACGCCATTCTCCTGCCTCAGCCTCTCCGAGTAGCTGGGACTACAGGCGCCCGCCACCACACACGGCTAATTTTTTGTATTTTTAGTAGAGACGTGGTTTCACCGTGGTCTCGATTTCCTGACCTCGTGATCTGCCCACCTTGGCCTCCCAAAGTGTTGGGATTACAAGCGTCAGCCACCGCGCCCGGCTGATGGAATTAATAAGAGTTTAGCAAGGCCATTTTTTATAAAACCAGTATACCATAATCGATTTTATTTTTAAACATCAGTAACAAAATATAAGGTACAACTTATCATAGTGTAAAAAAATTAGGCAACAAGGAAAAAATCAAAGAAAAGATATGCACCAATTCTATGGGATAAAGTTTATGGAGAGAAATTAATGATGTAAGTGGAGATATATATCATGTTCATGAATTACAGACATAGGTATGTCAGTCCTTCACAAATTGATCTACAGACTCAATGCAATACCAGCCAACATCACAACAGAATTTTTGACTATACAGCTGATTCTAAAATGGAAATGAAATTGAAAGAGCCATGAATAGCTAAGCACGCTTGCATGCAAATAAAAATGGGAGGACTGGCTCAACTGATGTCAAAACTTACGATAAAATAGATTAATATGAAGACACCCGCAGTATTAGCACAGGGAACAGTACAAGACCAAGAGAAAGCAATAAAGATCCTGGGGAAAAAGCTGATACATACATCGACCTTTTATTTAGGTGCCTGCATAATAACAAGGAAATAACTGCCTTCTCAGGGTACAGTGCCGACACAATTTTTAGAGCTTACACTAATATTTGGGGAACCTTTTTGTGTCTTAATGAAAATGGTCTTTATAGACTCTCCTTAGCAAATGCCTATATTTCAATTATGCTCATTCTCCTAAAACAGCTCTTTTG
This sequence comes from Symphalangus syndactylus, assembly GCF_028878055.3. Taxonomy (NCBI): domain Eukaryota; kingdom Metazoa; phylum Chordata; class Mammalia; order Primates; family Hylobatidae; genus Symphalangus; species Symphalangus syndactylus. Next base: position 113,323,708 of record NC_072427.2, read on the forward strand.
CTGTGCTATTAAAATCAGGTAAATACTCTAAGTTATAATAGCACTGTCAACAAAAATCAGGTATGTAATTTTGAAAGGGTAGAAAGTTTAGAAAGTCATGATGATGCCATCTGGTGTAGATTATTGCTATAAAAGTATTTATCGCTATAAAGATATTTTATAGGTGCAGCCTAAAAAATGTTCAATAAATAAAAAACTATTTCAAATGACTTTATTTTTTACCCACTACCTAGATTCTTACCAAAGGAAGAGCAGCATTAAAAATTAGATGCTGTACCCCTCTTTCCAATATGTAATTGGAAAGCAGACTGAAATAATGCCTCAAGGTTAATCTTCCAAAAACCTATTTTAACGCTTTCTTTATAAAACTTTGTAATACGTTTCTTTCAAATTACTATTAATATCATTAGTTCTTGTTAAAAATGTAATATATTGAGTAAAGTGAATATATAGGTATTAAAAACAGATAAATTTTCCAAAATTGTATTTTCATCATATTGACATTGATTTCCACATTTGGTGACTCAGAAACTAGTATTGTAGTTTTGAATGGAATATATGTAGTATATAATATAAATACATTTTTGTTTCAATTTAGCCTTTTCCACTAAATTTTATCATATTAAAATGTTAAGAACTTGGTAACTTTTTTAAACTTGTGAAAGAAACAAACTTTTTATCTTTCACATTCAAGCAGAATGTGGACTTTTACTTTACAGATACTGCTGTTATATTATCAATAATATTTCAATTCTTTAGATACGATCCACTTTTATCTTTTCTAAAAACAAAATACCCAGTGAACTTAATGATCAGTTATTAAATAATTTTAATTATTTATACACTTAACTATTAAGTATATAAAACCATATGAGGTAATAATTCTACTGAAAACTCTTGAAAATTTCTAAGTCACATTGAAAATTTCTAAGTCAGATATTGTTAAGGAGTTGTTGATGTTAGAAGTGGTCACTGCAAATATATGTCCTACTTTTAGGAAAGAAATACTGTTAGAGCTCTCTTCACGTTACAGAATTAGCACAGAAATCTGCTTCCAATTAAAGAAACTGTGGGAGAACCCAGCTGGATTTAAAATTTGGCAAACGTATTAAACTGTGCTCCAAATGCTTTGGTTTCAGCAAAGCCTATACAGTATTTTTTCATGTCTTTTCCTCCTTAACTTTAAAACACATGTCCAGAGAATGGATCTGTCAGTCTCTCCTTCCAGTTACAATGATTAGAAAAAATGTCAATATTCAATGCCTGTAGTATTTTCTCCCTCTAACACACACAAAGGGTGGAAAAGAATATTCATGAGGTCACCTGTGTAAACCAAAGGATTTATATCTTGGTTGTCAGAGTGTTTACAAAATGATTCACTTTTACATAGAACCAAGAAGCTAAGTTTTGCCAACAGCTGATGGTACTCAAGCTGAGTGGTTTGGATTTAATCTGAAATATAAAAGCCAAGAAGATCGGCTTTTATATGAAAGAAGAAGATTGTTTCAGGATAGTTTTAAAGTCCCCACAACTACTTTTTATGACCCATGCAATAACGTTTTGAAAACTATGGTTCTACATCAATTTGGTTATGGAGAAAATGTTTTCTAGGGATACTAATTCAAATATACAAATTAGAAGGACTTTTGAAATTAGAATGAGTAGAATGAAAATAGTATGGAAAAACCACTAAAAGTAATCTAGAGGATTTAAAAAAAATCATCTGTCTTCAGAACTTACATCATCCGTTTCCTCTTTAAAAGTAGAAGAAATCAGCACGTTTTTCTTTCACTAGCTCACTCAGTAACAATTCTTCCATTTTCAAGCTTTAGTAATAGAAAGTTCTAGAAAGGCGAGAGTTTTTAAAGTGCAAGTAGACGTCACACCTTTAATGTCGTATTTCCTAGCTTTAAAAGACCATTTATAAGCAGAAATAATATCTTTTCTTCCTTGGGATAGATGGAGCACAAAGTAATACAATTAGAAATTACTAACTCATCTATAGAACTTACTGTATGTCAAGCACTATTCAAAATCTTTTACATATATTAATGTATTTAATCCTTCCAATAATCCTATGAGGTAGATACTGCTGTTATATTATCAATATTCTACACACAGAGACAAATAAAGGTTAGACACAGACAAATTAAGTAGAATGTGAAATTAAGTGCAGCTATTGCATTGTACAACTGGAATTCAAACCCAGGCACAAATTCTTGAGCCTTTAAACACTGTATTATGATATAAGGAAGCAAGACAAAATCAAGTATAAATAGATTGTTACTTATTAAGTTCTTGGACCTCCAGGATATGATTTAATCTATTGGACTTTCAGTTTTTTTCATGTGAAAAATACCAAGTATGGCATAGAATTATTTATATTTTAAAGAATGTGAGTTCCCAGAACATATTGAATATATAGTACATATCAGTTCCTACCAACACAAATTTTTCACATGCCTATTATTCACAGCTCAGTTATAAAACAATGCAGTCTTCCTGGTTCAACCTGGAGTAGTAAACATGTTTTTTTTTTTTTTTTTTAACCTCCTTTCCCTTTAAAAATTCTACTAAAATGTCTGTGAAAGGGTTAAAAAAAAAAAGTGAGGGTCCCCTTGAGGACAAGAAAATACCAGAGAAGAAGGCAACGAATAGGAAATTTTAATAAAATAATGAAGCTGAAAAGAAGGTGACTAAGTGGTGAAAGGCAACATATAGAAGAAACCTCAAATCTAAATATCCAAAAGCATAAAGAAAGCCAAAGGAAATCATCATACACTACATGCCAAAAAAAGGCTCAAAAATGAGACAGGGTGAACCCTGAAAACAGAGAATAAGTGAAATAGAAAATAGGGAAACTAGTTGAAAATCTGTGCGCAAAGCAACTAGATTTTTTGGTGATCAGCTCTCACTAGTCTCTTCTTTTTTTTTTTTTTTTTTTTTTTTTTTTTGAGACGGAGTCTCGCTCTGTCGCCCAGGCTGGAGTGCAGTGCCGCGATCTCGGCTCACTGCAAGCTCCGCCTCCCGGGTTCACGCCATTCTCCTGCCTCAGCCTCTCCGAGTAGCTGGGACTACAGGCGCCCGCCACCACGCCCGGCTAATTTTTTTGTATTTTTAGTAGAGACGGGGTTTCACCGTGGTCTCGATCTCCTGACCTCGTGATCTGCCCGCCTCGGCCTCCCAAAGTCCTGGGATTACAAGCGTGAGCCACCGCGCCCAGCCTAGTCTCTTCTTTTTCAAAAATGGAGGACTGCTCTATGGCAGGGCTGAACTAAAAGGACACTAAACGCAGAAACAGTGCACAGAAGGGAAGGCTTGGGTGGCATCTGAAAATAGAGAAATTAAATACCACCTTATGCTGACTGGTGGACCTCCACACCACCAAACTCACTTGTTACTAGGCTTTGAGAAAAGTGGCAGCCATGCTTATAATACCAGGAAAAAAAATTGAAGAATCATCTCTTCCAACATGGACCTTCAAGGAATGATATGTAGTTTCTGATAGTTAAATTCCAACAAAACTAATGCACCCCTGGCCAGTTATTCTAAAGTAAAGCTCTTAACTTAGTATTTCCAGCTGAAAAGCTGGAAAAAGCTGGTAACTATGCCATGGTAAACATCCAGTAAAAGTTAAAAGGAAAATTGTATGATTACTGAGTGTATAATTTTAGGTTACTGCTGTCTTATAGAAATCTTATATCAATATAGGAAATGGTGGAAATTTTTTTACATCTGTGCTGTTTGATACTATTGAGCAGTTGAACTGTGACTACTGCAACTGAGGTACTGAATACCAAACTTCGTTTAATTTTCATAATGTACAGCTAAGTAACCATAGATAGTTACTGCTTACCATATTAGACAGCACAGCTGTAGTCAAGGACATTGGAAAAAGTCAAAACGGTGGTGCTTCTTGGCTGCTTGTTGCCACTTTAAAAGATGTCTCAAAGAAATAAATTTCGCAAGACTTACTTCATTTGAAAGGAGAGACAAAAAGAGAATACAACTTTGCTAAAAAGTATGTCTTTCATCCCGTTACCTTCAATTTATATTGGCTGAAGACAACTTCACTTGGGGCCTCAGTTTAGAAAACTAGCCAGCTCCTGTATCTCAAACAGAAAAGATGAGATGGGACTCCCAAGCCTCTCTCAGTCACATTGCAATTTGTTCTCACGAGGAAAGATCAGTTAAAAAGACTGTTCTCTGTTTCAGATGGTTTCAGAGTGTAGCTTTCATTAAGTTGATCTTTTGAGTGTGTTACACACATCTCTTTTGTCATTTTTATTTCATTTTTAGTTTTTTCTCTCTAGATGCTTTTGTTTTGATGTTTTCTATCGAAATATCTTCTATTTTATGATTTTCTCCATTTGCTATTAAAACTATTTACTGATTTTTAATTTTAGTATTGCATTTTTTCAGCTCTGAATGTCCATCTGAATCTTTTCATAGATAGAATTTTTTTCTTTTTTTTTTTTGAGGTGGAGTCTCACCCTATCACCCAGGCTGAAGTGCAGTGGCGCAATCGTGGCTCACTGCAACCTCTGCCTTCTGGGTTCAAGCGATTCTCATGCCTCAGCCTCCCACATACCTGGGATTACAGGTGTGCACCACCATGCCTGGCTAATTTTTTGTGTTTTTAGTAGAGATGGGGTTTCACCATCATGTATAGCATTTCTATATTAAAAGTCTACATCCTTCATTTATTTTCCAACTTTTCCTCAATTTTTATTAACATTTTGTGTATGTATTTATTTATTTTGAGATGGGGTATTGCTCTGTTGCCCAGGCTGGTCTGGAACTCCAAGGCTTAAGTGACCCTCCCTCCTCAGCCTCCTGAGTAGCTGGGACTACAGGTATGCGCCACCATGCCTGGCTAATTTTTTTAAAAAAATTTTTGTAGAGATTGGGTCTCCATGTGTTGCCCAGGCTGGTCCCAAACTCCTGGGCTCAAGCCATCCTCCTGCCTTGGCCTCTGATATAGTTTGGCTGTGTCCTCACTCAGATCTCATCTTGAATTCCCACATTGTATGAGGGACTCAGTGGGAGGTAATTGAATCATGGGGGCAGGTTTTTCCCATGCTTTTCTCATGATAGTGAATAAGTCTCATGAGATCTGATGGTTTTAAAAAGCAGAGTTTCTTTGGGAGGCCAAGGTGGGTGGATCATGAGGTCAAGAGATCGAGACCATCCTGGCTAACACAGTGAAACCCCACTTCTACTAAAAATATAAAAAATTAGCCATACGTGGTGGCGGGTGCCTGTAGTCCCAGCTACTTGGGAGGCTGAGGCAGGAGAATGGCATGAAACTGGGAGGCGAGGCTTGCAGTGAGCCGAGATCACACCACTGCACTCCAGCCTGGGTGACAGAGCAAGACTCCCATCAAAAAAACAAAACAAAAAACCAAACCAAACAAAAAAAAAGTGGGGGAGTTTCCCTGCACAAGCTCTCTTCTCTTGTCTGCTGCCATGTGAGATGTGCCTTTCATCTTCTGCCATGATTGTGAGGCCTCTCCAGCCATGTGGAACTGTGAATCCAATTAAATCTCTTTCTTTTGTAATTTGCCCAGTCTTGGATATGTCTTTATCAGCAGCATGAAAATGGACTAATACAGCCTCCAAAAGATTACAGGCATAAGCTGCCATGCTTGGACAACATTTTAAGTATAATTAAAATAATTATACATTCTTAATTAATTTCAAGTTCTTGTCTGTTACCTCCAATATCTAGATCATCTATGGATCTGCTTGGATTATTTTTTTTTCTCTTTATTGTCAGTCATATTTTCCTACCTTTTTACATATCTAGTAATGGTTATTACATATTGGAAATTGTCATGAAAGAACCACAGAGGCTCCATACCATGTTATCTTCCATTAGAGAGGGTTCCCCATTTCCTTTGTTAGACAAATGTAAGAAGGAACTGATGATCACAACTAATTGGAGACTGAACACTTTTGGGATTTGGTAATAGTTTTGCTAAGACTCTGTTTACATCTGATTAATTCCTACTCCTCCGTCATGGTGTCCTGGGCTTTTGACAAATGGTTTTTACCAAGTATTCTTCTCTTCATCCCTGAAAGATTTGAAGATCAAACTCTACTGTCACAGGTTCCAAGGTCAGCTCTTAGCCACTTGACCTTCAATCCTGGCACTTCTATTCAGAGGGAGATTAGCTGTGTGCTTGAGTAAGCCACTCTCGCTCTTTGGTGGTATTTTTTTTCCTTAATATTCACAGATCTGTAGAAAATTTTGTTTTCCCTTTTGATCTGGCTCCTTGACCTCTTGAGTAGCCCCAGAACTCAGCCATGTGTTAGAATCCTCTCAAGTTTATAACTTGTCAGTCAGCTTTCCATGACAACTAACAGCTTTGTTGATTTTTTTTTTTCCTTAATCGTAGCCTCGGCTTGCGTTGAGCTTGTTCTCTGCCCTGATTCAGAATTGGCCAACGCCTCTAGGAAGTTTTAAGCAGCTGGTGATCTTCAGATCACTTCAGAATGGTTCTGCCCTCTCTGATATTGAGTCCTTACTGTTGTATTACACCTTTACAAATGTTATTTTTGTAATTTGTCATTCTTTTCCTGGTAGCTGTAATGTCAGCTGTGGGTTGGTAGCTGGACAGGACTAGTAAATAAACACGAGATTTCAGAATTAATATCTATGGTTAAATAAAATCTTTGCTTGTGCTTACCTGCACAGGGAACTGACTGAAACGATTGCATTTTGATGGAAATTGTCTTTTCAAAGAAACCACAAGGGAAATTTTCAAAAAGCCTGTGTCTTTTAAACTTTCAAAGCAATCTCTAGGTCTCCAAATCTGTACTAGCAGGAAATGGACTGTGAAATTTCTTTTCCGAAGAAGGGGATATATTCTAACACTCACCTAACAGGAATCCATAGAGAATAATAGAAACAAACAAACAAACAAACAAACAAAAACTTCCCAAATGGAAAATCCAGGAGCCATGGAGAAAACTAGAACAAAATAGTTACCCCCCAAAGGCAGAATAATGATGGTCAGTTTAGGAAGAGCTAGCACTGACTGCTCAGCAGGATTTGATAACTCTAATGAACCAACGACTTTAGTTTGTATAATATTCTTGGCTTTTCTGAAAAGAAGTATTTTGTGGTATCCTGTCCCGCTATACAAGCGATTGTGTGTAAGTCAGGGGAGGAGTGATTAATAACTCACCTTTTAGTGTATACGTTGCCAGATAACAAGTAGATTTAACTGGCCCAAAAGAGAGAATTATACATTCCTTGAGCTATATCAAGTAATATAAAAATACTTCGGATTACTGTATGTCCAAAAGTATGTTTTAAATGTATCAAAAAATAAATAAATGACTCATTTGTATATGAGTGATCAGGCTAGGAGATAATGGTATTCATCAACCAATACCCATTCTCTCATTCTACTCTTCTGGTAACAGAATCCCTAAATATTTAATTGAATGAATGGCAGCTAGGGAAAGCTACGCAAATAGGAAACAGCCTCCTGGATGTGGAGCAGAAGAGGTTTGTGTCACTGCGGGTAACGTTGACTTCTTCCTCCCTTCCCTTGTGTTGGACTGTGGTTGTAGTGATGAGTTTTGACTACGCAGACTAGGGAAACACTTGGCGAAGCAACAATGCAGAAGAAATTTGGGATCTTGGATGACCTCAAGGGGCAGAGCTTCCCTATTTATCCCTTCCCTTCCCCGTCCCATGCAACCACAACAGGCTCTCACCTTGCACTTTTACATAAGAGAGACATGAGATTTGTGTAATCCATCATCCCTTTATTCTTTGTTAAAATACTGTAAGCCTATATTCTACTTAATATGTAAGCTTTGTAGAAATACGTCTTTTTAAGGTATGTTTGATTTATTTTGATATAAACCAAAATTATATTTTATAAGAAAATAAAGAAATGCTGGCCCAAAATAATTTTGAAGGCATGAAGTATTTCTTAATTATATCTAATTACATTAGTGCTATTTTGCCAGACTAAATATTAATATGCTGTGTATGCATAGACATAATTCACAAAACATTTTCACATATGACTACATTAATGTACATAGTATTATTTATTAAGAATTATATTCATGGTTATACTAAAGACTGATAATCTTGTAAGTATTGCTTATTGCAGAATACCTAAGCTTCAACTGCCTGCAAAGGTAATAGGATGGTAGTGGAAAGAGCCCAAGACCTGTAAGGGAGAAGCACTGGGTGATTCTGAAGTCCACCCATGCCACCTTCATCAGCTGTGTGCCCAAAGTAAGTCATAGAATCTCTTTGAACCTCCGTCACCTTATCTACATATTGAAGATAATAATCTCCCATTTATTTCACAGGATGAAATCAATCAGGTTCAAATGAAATAATATTTATGAAGGTAATTTATAAAATGTTGCTAATTAAACATGTAAATATCAGAAAAGAAATGAATAATAACTCAATAGTAAGCCTTTCAAGAACAAGCTACTACTAGAACAGAAATAAAACTTAATCTGTGGCAGAAAAAGAGCAAAAACAAGGAGTAAATAAAGCTAGCTGTAAGAGTGAAAAGTAGAGGTCTGAATTCAGATAAAAGATTAAAAACAAAAAATAAAAATTCTAAAAGTAACATTTAGCTACATGAAATCAAACAGCTCTTATTTCTCAAAATAGCATTGATCAGAAATTCTAATTGGTATCATTGAATATCAATTAAATATTTTAAGATCTCGAAAATATTTAAATATTTATTTAAATATGTAGGACTTGTTGGGAGCTCTAAGAGATACTTGGTAACTTATGAAAAGAATTAAGGAAGAAGAATTTGTTAGAAAACAACTATTCTGCAGCTAAAAATGTTAATTAGCCAAGGTAATCATAGGGTTAGAGACTTAGATACTTCAAACAGATTTTTTTCCTCACTATAAAAGAAATGGAATACTATGAAACAAATACAAAATATATGAACATGAAGAGAAGAATACAGCCTTAGAATGTGGGCAATTATTATGAAAAGAATATTTTACAGTAGCCACATAATCCCCTTAATATAAATAAGAACCACAGTGAAAATTGGAGATAAGGAAACAAAAGCAAAGTTAAGACTCTATTTGGTTCCTTATTAAAGTGAAACATGTAGATTGCATTTCAATACAAAAAAGTATAAACCGAATGTATGAAAATGTCTTTCTCTTAAAAGTTGTCCCAAGATACTATCTCACAAAAATATATCTTTATTACATTAAAATGTTAATCCAAATAATGAAATTGAACACTAATGGCAGAAATAAAATGCACAGAAATTACTCTTCAAAGTACATTTTTCTAAGTATGTAATTATTATTGATTTTTTATAATACTTTAAAAACAGTAAGGTTTAATCCACAACATAAAGTGTTTGCATATTTATTTTCAGTGCTTTTGTTCCCTAAAACAGTCTTTATATCCAATAATCAATTTGCTTTCAGATAATTGTGTCATGGGTAGAGTAAATATATCATTAGATCTTAAAACTTATTCATTACTCATTTACTCTTGAATTTAATTATAGTTTATGCAGTTAAGTTTGGTTTCTTCTTATTAGAGAACCATGGAAAATAATATTAATAAAAAATAAGAAATCATTTTTCCTTGCAAATATTTCTAACTCTTCAAAACTAAGTGTTTTAAAATTAAATTTTTAAAATTGAACCCTGAACAACTACATTTACATTGTCACAGACAACCCTATCGTATTTCCTGAAACACATCATGCCTTCGCTGATTCCCCTGGAAATGTTTCAGTGATATGACTAGGGTGGTCAGTCTTTTTATCCTCACATCATAAGATTTTTTCCTTTCTTAGTTGTTTTTCTTCGGGAAAAAATGGTGCAACATGTGAATAGTAAGAAAGAACAAAATAGGAATACATTTTCTCCTGAATGCAAACTTCCATTTTTATCTAATAAGCTATATCTAATTCTTCAGAAAATCCCCTTAGCTCCTCTTTCAAAATATACACAAATTTAATCGTATCTCATAAATTTCACACCACCACCATAAAACATATGGCTGTTCCATGACACCAACATGATGTGCCTGATGTTGCCTTAGTTTGCTAGGGCTGCCATAATAAAATACCACAGATGAGATGAATAAAATCAATCTATTTTCTCACAGTCATTGAAGCTGGAAGTTCAAGATCAAAGTGCTGGCAGAGCTGGGTTCTTCTCAGGCCTCTCTCTCTGGCTTGCAGATGGTCAACCCTCACATGGTCATTTCTGTATGTGTGTGCCCCTCTGATGTCTCTTTTGTGTGTCAGAATCTCTTCTTACAAGGACACCAGTCAGATTGGATTAGGGCCAATCCTAAGGGCCTCATTTTAACTTAATTGTGTCTTTAAATTCGTATCTCTAAATACAGTCTCATTCTGACCTACTGGGGACTAGGGTTTCAACACAGGAATTTGGTTGGGGGCTGACGAAACAATTGAGTCCAAAACACACATATACAAAAATATATATGTTTATATACAGTTGATTCTCATTAGTTGCAGTAGTCATGTACTAAAAAGTTATTGCAAATGCTGAATGAACAAATACAGAACCATTGCTTCTATGGAAAATGCAGAGTTAGGTTTCAGTAGCTGGTCATGTTTTTGTCAAACAATCAATTCATAACCTTGTTTTATGTGTGCTTCTGTTTAAAGACACCTTATTTAATACATATTTCTCGCAACTAATTCATTGCATGGCCTTTGAATGATTTAAAGCCTGGTCTTTAGAGGCCATTTGCATTATACAGGTTTGTTTGCTGATGTCATCATAAAACAAGCAGTCTCATCAGCATTGTGAAACTATTCTTTCACATGACCCTTTTACTGCATAACACACAGCAGGTATTTTTAAATTCTTGAGACTCCTTATCTGCAGAGCCTGAATCTCATGCAAGTTTAACATTTTCTGAAATCTGTGAGTCAGCCAGCACTAGCCCAGAAGAATTTAACATTCTCCTGACCCTGGGTAACGCGATGATAAATTTCTATGGCCTTTATTTAGCCTCACAACAATGTTGTTCCACATGTTTTTCTATTGGTCATCATCTTATGAATTCACAAATTTAATTTTTTTCCATAGCTTCAATGCATAAGTGTTAATTTATCACTTTTGTGGCCTGAAGTGCATATTAGTGAATTTCTCTATTTTTTGGACATACTGCATTGTTGATTCATTAACATTAAATTCATAATCAACAGTTCTATCACTTGTGTCTGAATGAAACTGACCTAACACACATACTTTCTCTGTAAGGCACATCACAGCTTCTTAC